>NW_026989412.1:0-77316 GCF_030222135.1 Aotus nancymaae
ATATGCCGGTAAAGGGCTGAAAACGCCTGTTTTGGGACTCTGCAGAGAAGATGTTTGCAGACTGCTGAATCCACACACGGGATTAACTCTGGAAGTTGAGTGCACACATTGACAACCGTTCTGTTAGATAGCTGCGTTTTGGATTTAGAAGCAGATATTTCCCTGTGCTTACTGCTGTTTCTTCCATATGCCGGTAATGGGCTGAAAACGCCTGTTTTGGGACTCTGCAGAGAAAGTGTTTGCAGACTGCTGAATCCACACACGGGTTTAACTCTGGAAGTTGAGTGCACACATTGACAACCGTTCTGTTAGATAGCTGCGTTTTGGATTTAGAAGCAGATATTTCCCTGTGCTTACTGCTGTTTCTTCCATATGCCGGTAATGGGCTGAAAACGCCTGTTTTGGGACTCTGCAGAGAAAGTGTTTGCAGACTGCTGAATCCACACACGGGTTTAACTCTGGAAGTTGAGTGCACACATTGACAACCGTTCTGTTAGATAGCTGCGTTTTGGATTTAGAAGCAGATATTTCCCTGTGCTTACTGCTGTTTCTTCCATATGCCGGTAATGGGCTGAAAACGCCTGTTTTGGGACTCTGCAGAGAAAGTGTTTGCAGACTGCTGAATCCACACAGGGGTTTAACTCTGGAAGTTGAGTGCACACATTGACAACCGTTCTGTTAGATAGCTGCGTTTTGGATTTAGAAGCAGATATTTCCCTGTGCTTACTGCTGTTTCTTCCATATGCCGGTAATGGGCGGAAAACGCCTGGTTTGGGACTCTGCAGAGAAAGTGTTTGCAGACTGCTGAATCCACACACGGGTTTAACTCTGGAAGTTGAGTGCACACATTGACAACCGTTCTGTTAGATAGCTGCGTTTTGGATTTAGAAGCAGATATTTCCCTGTGCTTACTGCTGTTTCTTCCATATGCCGGTAATGGGCTGAAAACGCCTGTTTTGGGACTCTGCAGAGAAAGTGTCTGCAGACTGCTGAATCCACACACGGGTTTAACTCTGGAAGTTGAGTGCACACATTGACAACCGTTCTGTTAGATAGCTGCGTTTTGGATTTAGAAGCAGATATTTCCCTGTGCTTACTGCTGTTTCTTCCATATGCCGGTAACGGGCTGAAAACGCCTGTCTTGGGACTCTGCAGAGAAAGTTTTTGCAGACTGCTGAATCCACACACCGGTTTCACTCTGGAAGTTGAGTGCACACATTGACAACCGTTCTGTTAGATAGCTGCATTTTGGATTTAGAAGCAGATATTTCCCTGTGCTTACTGCTGTTTCTTCCATATGCCGGTAATGGGCTGAAAACGCCTGTTTTGGGACTCTGCAGAGAAAGTGTTTGCAGACTGCTGAATCCACACACGGGTTTAACTCTGGAAGTTGAGTGCACACATTGACAACCGTTCTGTTAGATAGCTGCGTTTTGGATTTAGAAGCAGATATTTCCCTGTGCTTACTGCTGTTTCTTCCATATGCCGGTAATGGGCTGAAAACGCCTGTTTTGGGACTCTGCAGAGAAAGTGTTTGCAGACTGCTGAATCCACACACGGGTTTAACTCTGGAAGTTGAGTGCACACATTGACAACCGTTCTGTTAGATAGCTTCGTTTTGAATTTAGAAGCAGATATTTCCCTGTGCTTACTGCTGTTTCTTCCATATGCCGGTAATGGGCTGAAAACGCCTGTTTTGGGACTCTGCAGAGAAAGTGTTTGCAGACTGCTGAATCCACACACGGGTTTAACTCTGGAAGTTGAGTGCACACATTGACAACCGTTCTGTTAGATAGCTGCGTTTTGGATTTAGAAGCAGATATTTCCCTGTGCTTACTGCTGTTTCTTCCATATGCCGGTAATGGGCTGAAAACGCCTGTTTTGGGGACTCTGCAGAGAAAGTGTTTGCAGACTGCTGAATCCACACACGGGTTTAACTCTGGAAGTTGAGTGCACACATTGACAACCGTTCTGTTAGATAGCTGCGTTTTGGATTTAGAAGCAGATATTTCCCTGTGCTTACTGCTGTTTCTTCCATATGCCGGTAATGGGCTGAAAACGCCTGTTTTGGGACTCTGCAGAGAAAGTGTTTGCAGACTGCTGAATCCACACACGGGTTTACCTGGAAGTTGAGTGCACACATTGACAACCGTTCTGTTAGATAGCTGCGTTTTGGATTTAGAAGCAGATATTTCCCTGTGCTTACTGCTGTTTCTTCCATATGCCGGTAATGGGCTGAAAACGCTGTTTTGGGACTCTGCAGAGAAAGTGTTTGCAGACTGCTGAATCCACACACGGGTTTAACTCTGGAAGTTGAGTGCACACATTGACAACCGTTCTGTTAGATAGCTGCGTTTTGGATTTAGAAGCAGATATTTCCCTGTGCTTACTGCTGTTTCTTCCATATGCCGGTAATGGGCTGAAAACGGCTGTTTTGGGACTCTGCAGAGAAAGTGTTTGCAGACTGCTGAATCCACACACGGGTTTAACTCTGGAAGTTGAGTGCACACATTGACCACCGTTCTGTTAGATAGCTGCGTTTTGGATTTAGAAGCAGATATTTCCCTGTGCTTACTGCTGTTTCTTCCATATGCCGGTAATGGGCTGAAAACGGCTGTTTTGGGACTCTGCAGAGAAAGTGTTTGCAGACTGCTGAATCCACACACGGGTTTAACTCTGGAAGTTGAGTGCACACATTGACAACCGTTCTGTTAGATAGCTGCGTTTTGGATTTAGAAGCAGATATTTCCCTGTGCTTACTGCTGTTTCTTCCATATGCCGGTAATGGGCTGAAAACGCCTGTTTTGGGACTCTGCAGAGAAAGTGTTTGCAGACTGCTGAATCCACACACGGGGTTTAACTCTGGAAGTTGAGTGCACACATTGACCACCGTTCTGTTAGATAGCTGCGTTTTGGATTTAGAAGCAGATATTTCCCTTTGCTTACTGCTGTTTCTTCCATATGCCGGTAATGGGCTGAAAACGGCTGTTTTGGGACTCTGCAGAGAAAGTGTTTGCAGACTGCTGAATCCACACACGGGTTTAACTCTGGAAGTTGAGTGCACACATTGACAACCGTTCTGTTAGATAGCTGCGTTTTGGATTTAGAAGCAGATATTTCCCTGTGCTTACTGCTGTTTCTTCCATATGCCGGTAATGGGCTGAAAACGCCTGTTTTGGGACTCTGCAGAGAAAGTGTTTGCAGACTGCTGAATCCACAAACGGGTTTAACTCTGGAAGTTGAGTGCACACATTGACCACCGTTCTGTTAGATAGCTGCGTTTTGGATTTAGAAGCAGATATTTCCTGTGCTTACTGCTGTTTCTTCCATATGCCGGTAATGGGCTGAAAACGCCTGTTTTGGGACTCTGCAGAGAAAGTGTTTGCAGACTGCTGAATCCACACACGGGTTTAACTCTGGAAGTTGAGTGCACACATTGACAACCGTTCTGTTAGATAGCTGCGTTTTGGATTTAGAAGCAGATATTTCCCTGTGCTTACTGCTGTTTCTTCCATATGCCGGTAATGGGCTGAAAACGCCTGTTTTGGGACTCTGCAGAGAAGATGTTTGCAGACTGCTGAATCCACACACGGGTTTAACTCTGGAAGTTGAGTGCACACATTGACAACCGTTCTGTTAGATAGCTGCGTTTTGGATTTAGAAGCAGATATTTCCCTGTGCTTACTGCTGTTTCTTCCATATGCCGGTAAAGGGCTGAAAAACGCCTGTTTTGGGACTCTGCAGAGAAAGTGTTTGCAGACTGCTGAATCCACACACGGGTTTAACTCTGGAAGTTGAGTGCACACATTGACAACCGTTCTGTTAGATAGCTGCGTTTTGGATTTAGAAGCAGATATTTCCCTGTGCTTACTGCTGTTTCTTCCATATGCCGGTAATGGGCTGAAAACGCCTGTTTTGGGACTCTGCAGAGAAAGTGTTTGCAGACTGCTGAATCCACACACGGGTTTAACTCTGGAAGTTGAGTGCACACATTGACAACCGTTCTGTTAGATAGCTGCGTTTTGGATTTAGAAGCAGATATTTCCCTGTGCTTACTGCTGTTTCTTCCATATGCCGGTAATGGGCTGAAAACGCCTGTTTTGGGACTCTGCAGAGAAAGTGTTTGCAGACTGCTGAATCCACACACGGGTTTAACTCTGGAAGTTGAGTGCACACATTGACCACCGTTCTGTTAGATAGCTGCGTTTTGGATTTAGAAGCAGATATTTCCCTGTGCTTACTGCTGTTTCTTCCATATGCCGGTAATGGGCTGAAAACGGCTGTTTTGGGACTCTGCAGAGAAAGTGTTTGCAGACTGCTGAATCCACACACGGGTTTAACCACACATTGACCACCGTTCTGTTAGATAGCTGCGTTTTGGATTTAGAAGCAGATATTTCCCTGTGCTTACTGCTGTTTCTTCCATATGCCGGTAATGGGCTGAAAACGGCTGTTTTTGGGACTCTGCAGAGAAAGTGTTTGCAGACTGCTGAATCCACAACACGGGTTTAACTCTGGAAGTTGAGTGCACACATTGACAACCGTTCTGTTAGATAGCTGCGTTATTGGATTTAGAAGCAGATATTTCCCTGTGCTTACTGCTGTTTCTTCCATATGCCGGTAATGGGCTGAAAACGCCTGTTTTGGGACTCTGGCAGAGAAAGTGTTTGCAGACTGCTTGAATCCACACACGGTGTTTAACTCTGGAAGTTGAGTGCACACATTGACCACCGTTCTGTTAGATAGCTGCGTTTTTGGATTTAGAAGCAGATATTTCCCTTTGCTTACTGCTGTTTCTTCCATATGCCGGTAATGGGCTGAAAACGGCTGTTTTGGGACTCTGCAGAGAAAGTGTTTGCAGACTGCTGAATCCACACACGGGTTTAACTCTGGAAGTTGAGTGCACACATTGACAACCGTTCTGTTAGATAGCTGCGTTTTGGATTTAGAAGCAGATATTTCCCTGTGCTTACTGCTGTTTCTTCCATATGCCGGTAATGGGCTGAAAACGCCTGTTTTTGGGACTCTGCAGAGAAAGTGTTTGCAGACTGTCTGAATCCACAAACGGGTTTAACTCTGGAAGTTGAGTGCACACATTGACCACCGTTCTGTTAGATAGCTGCTTTTTGGATTTAGAAGCAGATATTTCCTTGTGCTTACTGCTGTTTCTTCCATATGCCGGTAATGGGCTGAAAACGCCTGTTTTGGGACTCTGCAGAGAAAGTGTTTGCAGACTGCTGAATCCACACACGGGTTTAACTCTGGAAGTTGAGTGCACACATTGACAACCGTTCTGTTAGATAGCACTGCGTTTTGGATTTAGAAGCAGATATTTCCCTGTGCTTACTGCTGTTTCTTCCATATGCCGGTAATGGGCTGAAAACGCCTGTTTTGGGACTCTGCAGAGAAGATGTTTGCAGACTGCTGAATCCACACACGGGTTTAACTCTGGAAGTTGAGTGCACACATTGACAACCGTTCTGTTAGATAGCTGCGTTTTGGATTTAGAAGCAGATATTTCCCTGTGCTTACTGCTGTTTCTTCCATATGCCGGTAGAGGGCTGAAAAACGCCTGTTTTGGGACTCTGCAGAGAAAGTGTTGCAGACTGCTGAATCCACACACGGGTTTAACTCTGGAAGTTGAGTGCACACATTGACAACCGTTCTGTTAGATAGCTTGCGTTTTGGATTTAGAAGCAGATATTTCCCTGTGCTTACTGCTGTTTCTTCCATATGCCGGTAATGGGCTGAAAACGCCTGTTTTGGGACTCTGCAGAGAAAGTGTTTGCAGACTGCTGAATCCACACACGGGTTTAACTCTGGAAGTTGAGTGCACACATTGACAACCGTTCTGTTAGATAGCTGCGTTTTTGGATTTAGAAGCAGATATTTCCCTGTGCTTACTGCTGTTTCTTCCATATGCCGGTAAAGGGCTGAAAACGCCTGTTTTGGGACTCTGCAGAGAAAGTGTTTGCAGACTGCTGAATCACACAACACGGGTTTAACTCTGGAAGTTGAGTGCACACATTGACAACCGTTCTGTTAGATAGCTGCGTTTTGGATTTAGAAGCAGATATTTCCCTGTGCTTACTGCTGTTTCTTCCATATGCCGGTAATGGGCTGAAAACGCCTGTTTTGGGACTCTGCAGAGAAAGTGTTTGCAGACTGCTGAATCCACACACGGGTTTAACTCTGGAAGTTGAGTGCACACATTGACAACCGTTCTGTTAGATAGCTGCGTTTTGGATTTAGAAGCAGATATTTCCCTGTGCTTACTGCTGTTTCTTCCATATGCCGGTAATGGGCTGAAAACGCCTGTCTTGGGACTCTGCAGAGAAAGTTTTTGCAGACTGCTGAATCCACACACGGGTTTAACTCTGGAAGTTGAGTGCACACATTGACAACCGTTCTGTTAGATAGCTGCGTTTTGGATTTAGAAGCAGATATTCTCCTGTGCTTACTGCTGTTTCTTCCCTATGCCGGTAATGGGCTGAAAACGCCTGTTTTGGGACTCTGCAGAGAAAGTGTTTGCAGACTGCTGAATCCACACACGGGTTTAACTCTGGAAGTTGAGTGCACACATTGACAACCGTTCTGTTAGATAGCTGCGTTTTGGATTTAGAAGCAGATATTTCCCTGTGCTTACTGCTGTTTCTTCCATATGCCGGTAATGGGCTGAAAACGCCTGTCTTGGGACTCTGCAGAGAAAGTTTTTGCAGACTGCTGAATCCACACACGGGTTTAACTCTGGAAGTTGAGTGCACACATTGACAACCGTTCTGTTAGATAGCTGCGTTTTGGATTTAGAAGCAGATATTTCCCTGTGCTTACTGCTGTTTCTTCCATATGCCGGTAATGGGCTGAAAACGCCTGTTTTGGGACTCTGCAGAGAAAGTGTTTGCAGACTGCTGAATCCACACAGGGGTTTAACTCTGGAAGTTGAGTGCACACATTGACAACCGTTCTGTTAGATAGCTGCGTTTTGGATTTAGAAGCAGATATTTCCCTGTGCTTACTGCTGTTTCTTCCATATGCCGGAAATGGGCTAAAAACGCCTGTTTTGAAACTCTGCAGAGAAAGTGTTTGCAGACTGCTGAATCCACACACGGGTTTAACTCTGGAAGTTGAGTGCGCACATTGACCACCGTTCTGTTAGATAGCTGCGTTTTGGATTTAGAAGCAGATATTTCCCTGTGCTTACTGCTGTTTCTTCCATATGCCGGTAATGGGCTGAAAACGCCTGTTTTGGGACTCTGCAGAGAAAGTGTTTGCAGACTACTGAATCCACACACGGGTTTAACTCTGGAAGTTGAGTGCACACATTGACAACCGTTCTGTTAGATAGCTGCGTTTTGGATTTAGAAGCAGATATTTCCCTGTGCTTACTGCTGTTTCTTCCATATGCCGGTAATGGGCTGAAAACGCCTGTTTTGGGACTCTGCAGAGAAAGTGTTTGCAGACTGCTGAATCCACACACGGGTTTAACTCTGGAAATTGAGTGCACACATTGACAACCGTTCTGTTAGATAGCTGCGTTTTGGATTTAGAAGCAGATATTTCCCTGTGCTTACTGCTGTTTCTTCCATATGCCGGTAATGGGCTGAAAACGCCTGGTTTGGGACTCTGCAGAGAAAGTGTTTGCAGACTGCTGAATCCACACACGGGTTTAACTCTGGAAGTTGAGTGCACACATTGACAACCGTTCTGTTAGATAGCTGCGTTTTGGATTTAGAAGCAGATATTTCCCTGTGCTTACTGCTGTTTCTTCCATATGCCGGTAATGGGCTGAAAACGCCTGTTTTGGGACTCTGCAGAGAAAGTGTTTGCAGACTGCTGAATCCACACACGGGTTTAACTCTGGAAGTTGAGTGCACACATTGACAGCCGTTCTGTTAGATAGCTGCGTTTTGGATTTAGAAGCAGATATTTCCCTGTGCTTACTGCTGTTTCTTCCATATGCCGGTAATGGGCTGAAAACGCCTGTTTTGGGACTCTGCAGAGAAAGTGTTTGCAGACTGCTGAATCCACACACGGGTTTAACTCTGGAAGTTGAGTGCACACATTGACAACCGTTCTGTTAGATAGCTGCGTTTTGAATTTAGAAGCAGATATTTCCCTGTGCTTACTGCTGTTTCTTCCATATGCCGGTAATGGGCTGAAAACGCCTGTTTTGGGACTCTGCAGAGAAAGTGTTTGCAGACTGCTGAATCCACACACGGGTTTAACTCTGGAAGTTGAGTGCACACATTGACAACCGTTCTGTTAGATAGCTGCGTTTTGGATTTAGAAGCAGATATTTCCCTGTGCTTACTGCTGTTTCTTCCATATGCCGGTAATGGGCTGAAAACGCCTGTTTTGGGACTCTGCAGAGAAAGTGTTTGCAGACTGCTGAATCCACACACGGGTTTAACTCTGGAAGTTGAGTGCACACATTGACAACCGTTCTGTTAGATAGCTGCGTTTTGGATTTAGAAGCAGATATTTCCCTGTGCTTACTGCTGTTTCTTCCATATGCCGGTAATGGGCTGAAAACGCCTGTTTTGGGACTCTGCAGAGAAAGTGTTTGCAGACTGCTGAATCCACACACGGGTTTAACTCTGGAAGTTGAGTGCACACATTGACAACCGTTCTGTTAGATAGCTGCGTTTTGGATTTAGAAGCAGATATTTCCCTGTGCTTACTGCTGTTTCTTCCATATGCCGGTAATGGGCTGAAAACGCCTGGTTTGGGACTCTGCAGAGAAAGTGTTTGCAGACTGCTGAATCCACACACGGGTTTAACTCTGGAAGTTGAGTGCACACATTGACAACCGTTCTGTTAGATAGCTGCGTTTGGGATTTAGAAGCAGATATTTCCCTGTGCTTACTGCTGTTTCTTCCATATGCCGGTAATGGGCTGAAAACGCCTGTTTTGGGACTCTGCAGAGAAAGTGTTTGCAGACTGCTGAATCCACACACGGGTTTAACTCTGGAAGTTGAGTGCACACATTGACCACCGTTCTGTTAGATAGCTGCGTTTTGGATTTAGAAGCAGATATTTCCCTGTGCTTACTGCTGTTTCTTCCATATGCCGGTAATGGGCTGAAAACGCCTGTTTTGGGACTCTGCAGAGAAAGTGTTTGCAGACTGCTGAATCCACACACGGGTTTAACTCTGGAAGTTGAGTGCACACATTGACAACCGTTCTGTTAGATAGCTGCGTTTTGGATTTAGAAGCAGATATTTCCCTGTGCTTACTGCTGTTTCTTCCATATGCCGGTAAAGGGCTGAAAACGCCTGTTTTGGGACTCTGCAGAGAAGATGTTTGCAGACTGCTGAATCCACACACGGGATTAACTCTGGAAGTTGAGTGCACACATTGACAACCGTTCTGTTAGATAGCTGCGTTTTGGATTTAGAAGCAGATATTTCCCTGTGCTTACTGCTGTTTCTTCCATATGCCGGTAATGGGCTGAAAACGCCTGTTTTGGGACTCTGCAGAGAAAGTGTTTGCAGACTGCTGAATCCACACACGGGTTTAACTCTGGAAGTTGAGTGCACACATTGACAACCGTTCTGTTAGATAGCTGCGTTTTGGATTTAGAAGCAGATATTTCCCTGTGCTTACTGCTGTTTCTTCCATATGCCGGTAATGGGCTGAAAACGCCTGTTTTGGGACTCTGCAGAGAAAGTGTTTGCAGACTGCTGAATCCACACACGGGTTTAACTCTGGAAGTTGAGTGCACACATTGACAACCGTTCTGTTAGATAGCTGCGTTTTGGATTTAGAAGCAGATATTTCCCTGTGCTTACTGCTGTTTCTTCCATATGCCGGTAATGGGCTGAAAACGCCTGTTTTGGGACTCTGCAGAGAAGATGTTTGCAGACTGCTGAATCCACACACGGGTTTAACTCTGGAAGTTGAGTGCACACATTGACAACCGTTCTGTTAGATAGCTGCGTTTTGGATTTAGAAGCAGATATTTCCCTGTGCTTACTGCTGTTTCTTCCATATGCCGGTAATGGGCGGAAAACGCCTGGTTTGGGACTCTGCAGAGAAAGTGTTTGCAGACTGCTGAATCCACACACGGGTTTAACTCTGGAAGTTGAGTGCACACATTGACAACCGTTCTGTTAGATAGCTGCGTTTTGGATTTAGAAGCAGATATTTCCCTGTGCTTACTGCTGTTTCTTCCATATGCCGGTAATGGGCTGAAAACGCCTGTTTTGGGACTCTGCAGAGAAAGTGTCTGCAGACTGCTGAATCCACACACGGGTTTAACTCTGGAAGTTGAGTGCACACATTGACAACCGTTCTGTTAGATAGCTGCGTTTTGGATTTAGAAGCAGATATTTCCCTGTGCTTACTGCTGTTTCTTCCATATGCCGGTAACGGGCTGAAAACGCCTGTCTTGGGACTCTGCAGAGAAAGTTTTTGCAGACTGCTGAATCCACACACCGGTTTCACTCTGGAAGTTGAGTGCACACATTGACAACCGTTCTGTTAGATAGCTGCATTTTGGATTTAGAAGCAGATATTTCCCTGTGCTTACTGCTGTTTCTTCCATATGCCGGTAATGGGCTGAAAACGCCTGTTTTGGGACTCTGCAGAGAAAGTGTTTGCAGACTGCTGAATCCACACACGGGTTTAACTCTGGAAGTTGAGTGCACACATTGACAACCGTTCTGTTAGATAGCTGCGTTTTGGATTTAGAAGCAGATATTTCCCTGTGCTTACTGCTGTTTCTTCCATATGCCGGTAATGGGCTGAAAACGCCTGTTTTGGGACTCTGCAGAGAAAGTGTTTGCAGACTGCTGAATCCACACACGGGTTTAACTCTGGAAGTTGAGTGCACACATTGACAACCGTTCTGTTAGATAGCTTCGTTTTGAATTTAGAAGCAGATATTTCCCTGTGCTTACTGCTGTTTCTTCCATATGCCGGTAATGGGCTGAAAACGCCTGTTTTGGGACTCTGCAGAGAAAGTGTTTGCAGACTGCTGAATCCACACACGGGTTTAACTCTGGAAGTTGAGTGCACACATTGACAACCGTTCTGTTAGATAGCTGCGTTTTGGATTTAGAAGCAGATATTTCCCTGTGCTTACTGCTGTTTCTTCCATATGCCGGTAATGGGCTGAAAACGCCTGTTTTGGGACTCTGCAGAGAAAGTGTTTGCAGACTGCTGAATCCACACACGGGTTTAACTCTGGAAGTTGAGTGCACACATTGACAACCGTTCTGTTAGATAGCTGCGTTTTGGATTTAGAAGCAGATATTTCCCTGTGCTTACTGCTGTTTCTTCCATATGCCGGTAATGGGCTGAAAAACGCCTGTTTTGGGACTCTGCAGAGAAAGTGTTTGCAGACTGCTGAATCCACACACGGGTTTAACTCTGGAAGTTGAGTGCACACATTGACAACCGTTCTGTTAGATAGCTGCGTTTTGGATTTAGAAGCAGATATTTCCCTGTGCTTACTGCTGTTTCTTCCATATGCCGGTAATGGGCTGAAAACGCCTGTTTTGGGACTCTGCAGAGAAAGTGTTTGCAGACTGCTGAATCCACACACGGGTTTAACTCTGGAAGTTGAGTGCACACATTGACAACCGTTCTGTTAGATAGCTGCGTTTTGGATTTAGAAGCAGATATTTCCCTGTGCTTACTGCTGTTTCTTCCATATGCCGGTAATGGGCTGAAAACGCCTGTTTTGGGACTCTGCAGAGAAAGTGTTTGCAGACTGCTGAATCCACACACGGGTTTAACTCTGGAAGTTGAGTGCACACATTGACCACCGTTCTGTTAGATAGCTGCGTTTTGGATTTAGAAGCAGATATTTCCCTGTGCTTACTGCTGTTTCTTCCATATGCCGGTAATGGGCTGAAAACGGCTGTTTTGGGACTCTGCAGAGAAAGTGTTTGCAGACTGCTGAATCCACACACGGGTTTAACTCTGGAAGTTGAGTGCACACATTGACAACCGTTCTGTTAGATAGCTGCGTTTTGGATTTAGAAGCAGATATTTCCCTGTGCTTACTGCTGTTTCTTCCATATGCCGGTAATGGGCTGAAAACGCCTGTTTTGGGACTCTGCAGAGAAAGTGTTTGCAGACTGCTGAATCCACACACGGGTTTAACTCTGGAAGTTGAGTGCACACATTGACCACCGTTCTGTTAGATAGCTGCGTTTTGGATTTAGAAGCAGATATTTCCCTTTGCTTACTGCTGTTTCTTCCATATGCCGGTAATGGGCTGAAAACGGCTGTTTTGGGACTCTGCAGAGAAAGTGTTTGCAGACTGCTGAATCCACACACGGGTTTAACTCTGGAAGTTGAGTGCACACATTGACAACCGTTCTGTTAGATAGCTGCGTTTTGGATTTAGAAGCAGATATTTCCCTGTGCTTACTGCTGTTTCTTCCATATGCCGGTAATGGGCTGAAAACGCCTGTTTTGGGACTCTGCAGAGAAAGTGTTTGCAGACTGCTGAATCCACAAACGGGTTTAACTCTGGAAGTTGAGTGCACACATTGACCACCGTTCTGTTAGATAGCTGCGTTTTGGATTTAGAAGCAGATATTTCCTTGTGCTTACTGCTGTTTCTTCCATATGCCGGTAATGGGCTGAAAACGCCTGTTTTGGGACTCTGCAGAGAAAGTGTTTGCAGACTGCTGAATCCACACACGGGTTTAACTCTGGAAGTTGAGTGCACACATTGACAACCGTTCTGTTAGATAGCTGCGTTTTGGATTTAGAAGCAGATATTTCCCTGTGCTTACTGCTGTTTCTTCCATATGCCGGTAATGGGCTGAAAACGCCTGTTTTGGGACTCTGCAGAGAAAGTGTTTGCAGACTGCTGAATCCACACACGGGTTTAACTCTGGAAGTTGAGTGCACACATTGACAACCGTTCTGTTAGATAGCTGCGTTTTGGATTTAGAAGCAGATATTTCCCTGTGCTTACTGCTGTTTCTTCCATATGCCGGTAAAGGGCTGAAAACGCCTGTTTTGGGACTCTGCAGAGAAAGTGTTTGCAGACTGCTGAATCCACACACGGGTTTAACTCTGGAAGTTGAGTGCACACATTGACAACCGTTCTGTTAGATAGCTGCGTTTTGGATTTAGAAGCAGATATTTCCCTGTGCTTACTGCTGTTTCTTCCATATGCCGGTAATGGGCTGAAAACGCCTGTTTTGGGACTCTGCAGAGAAAGTGTTTGCAGACTGCTGAATCCACACACGGGTTTAACTCTGGAAGTTGAGTGCACACATTGACAACCGTTCTGTTAGATAGCTGCGTTTTGGATTTAGAAGCAGATATTTCCCTGTGCTTACTGCTGTTTCTTCCATATGCCGGTAATGGGCTGAAAACGCCTGTTTTGGGACTCTGCAGAGAAAGTGTTTTCAGACTGCTGAATCCACACACGGGTTTAACTATGGAAGTTGAGTGCACACATTGACAACCGTTCTGTTAGATAGCTGCGTTTTGGATTTAGAAGCAGATATTTCCCTGTGCTTACTGCTGTTTCTTCCATATGCCGGTAATGGGCTGAAAACGCCTGTTTTGGGACTCTGCAGAGAAAGTGTTTGCAGACTGCTGAATCCACACACGGGTTTAACTCTGGAAGTTGAGTGCGCACATTGACCACCGTTCTGTTAGATAGCTGCGTTTTGGATTTAGAAGCAGATATTTCCCTGTGCTTACTGCTGTTTCTTCCATATGCCGGTAATGGGCTGAAAACGCCTGTTTTGGGACTCTGCAGAGAAAGTGTTTGCAGACTACTGAATCCACACACGGGTTTAACTCTGGAAGTTGAGTGCACACATTGACAACCGTTCTGTTAGATAGCTGCGTTTTGGATTTAGAAGCAGATATTTCCCTGTGCTTACTGCTGTTTCTTCCATATGCCGGTAATGGGCTGAAAACGCCTGTCTTGGGACTCTGCAGAGAAAGTGTTTGCAGACTGCTGAATCCACACACGGGTTTAACTCTGGAAGTTGAGTGCACACATTGACAACCGTTCTGTTAGATAGCTGCGTTTTGGATTTAGAAGCAGATATTTCCCTGTGCTTACTGCTGTTTCTTCCATATGCCGGTAATGGGCTGAAAACGCCTGTTTTGGGACTCTGCAGAGAAAGTGTTTGCAGACTGCTGAATCCACACACGGGTTTAACTCTGGAAGTTGAGTGCACACATTGACAACCGTTCTGTTAGATAGCTGCGTTTTGGATTTAGAAGCAGATATTTCCCTGTGCTTACTGCTGTTTCTTCCATATGCCGGTAATGGGCTGAAAAACGCCTGTTTTGGGACTCTGCAGAGAAAGTGTTTGCAGACTGCTGAATCCACACACGGGTTTAACTCTGGAAGTTGAGTGCACACATTGACAACCGTTCTGTTAGATAGCTGCGTTTTGGATTTAGAAGCAGATATTTCCCTGTGCTTACTGCTGTTTCTTCCATATGCCGGTAATGGGCTGAAAACGCCTGTTTTGGGACTCTGCAGAGAAAGTGTTTGCAGACTGCTGAATCCACACACGGGTTTAACTCTGGAAGTTGAGTGCACACATTGACCACCGTTCTGTTAGATAGCTGCGTTTTGGATTTAGAAGCAGATATTTCCCTGTGCTTACTGCTGTTTCTTCCATATGCCGGTAATGGGCTGAAAACGGCTGTTTTGGGACTCTGCAGAGAAAGTGTTTGCAGACTGCTGAATCCACACACGGGTTTAACTCTGGAAGTTGAGTGCACACATTGACAACCGTTCTGTTAGATAGCTGCGTTTTGGATTTAGAAGCAGATATTTCCCTGTGCTTACTGCTGTTTCTTCCATATGCCGGTAATGGGCTGAAAACGCCTGTTTTGGGACTCTGCAGAGAAAGTGTTTGCAGACTGCTGAATCCACACACGGGTTTAACTCTGGAAGTTGAGTGCACACATTGACCACCGTTCTGTTAGATAGCTGCGTTTTGGATTTAGAAGCAGATATTTCCCTTTGCTTACTGCTGTTTCTTCCATATGCCGGTAATGGGCTGAAAACGGCTGTTTTGGGACTCTGCAGAGAAAGTGTTTGCAGACTGCTGAATCCACACACGGGTTTAACTCTGGAAGTTGAGTGCACACATTGACAACCGTTCTGTTAGATAGCTGCGTTTTGGATTTAGAAGCAGATATTTCCCTGTGCTTACTGCTGTTTCTTCCATATGCCGGTAATGGGCTGAAAACGCCTGTTTTGGGACTCTGCAGAGAAAGTGTTTGCAGACTGCTGAATCCACAAACGGGTTTAACTCTGGAAGTTGAGTGCACACATTGACCACCGTTCTGTTAGATAGCTGCGTTTTGGATTTAGAAGCAGATATTTCCTTGTGCTTACTGCTGTTTCTTCCATATGCCGGTAATGGGCTGAAAACGCCTGTTTTGGGACTCTGCAGAGAAAGTGTTTGCAGACTGCTGAATCCACACACGGGTTTAACTCTGGAAGTTGAGTGCACACATTGACAACCGTTCTGTTAGATAGCTGCGTTTTGGATTTAGAAGCAGATATTTCCCTGTGCTTACTGCTGTTTCTTCCATATGCCGGTAATGGGCTGAAAACGCCTGTTTTGGGACTCTGCAGAGAAGATGTTTGCAGACTGCTGAATCCACACACGGGTTTAACTCTGGAAGTTGAGTGCACACATTGACAACCGTTCTGTTAGATAGCTGCGTTTTGGATTTAGAAGCAGATATTTCCCTGTGCTTACTGCTGTTTCTTCCATATGCCGGTAAAGGGCTGAAAAACGCCTGTTTTGGGACTCTGCAGAGAAAGTGTTTGCAGACTGCTGAATCCACACACGGGTTTAACTCTGGAAGTTGAGTGCACACATTGACAACCGTTCTGTTAGATAGCTGCGTTTTGGATTTAGAAGCAGATATTTCCCTGTGCTTACTGCTGTTTCTTCCATATGCCGGTAATGGGCTGAAAACGCCTGTTTTGGGACTCTGCAGAGAAAGTGTTTGCAGACTGCTGAATCCACACACGGGTTTAACTCTGGAAGTTGAGTGCACACATTGACAACCGTTCTGTTAGATAGCTGCGTTTTGGATTTAGAAGCAGATATTTCCCTGTGCTTACTGCTGTTTCTTCCATATGCCGGTAAAGGGCTGAAAACGCCTGTTTTGGGACTCTGCAGAGAAAGTGTTTGCAGACTGCTGAATCCACACACGGGTTTAACTCTGGAAGTTGAGTGCACACATTGACAACCGTTCTGTTAGATAGCTGCGTTTTGGATTTAGAAGCAGATATTTCCCTGTGCTTACTGCTGTTTCTTCCATATGCCGGTAATGGGCTGAAAACGCCTGTTTTGGGACTCTGCAGAGAAAGTGTTTGCAGACTGCTGAATCCACACACGGGTTTAACTCTGGAAGTTGAGTGCACACATTGACAACCGTTCTGTTAGATAGCTGCGTTTTGGATTTAGAAGCAGATATTTCCCTGTGCTTACTGCTGTTTCTTCCATATGCCGGTAATGGGCTGAAAACGCCTGTCTTGGGACTCTGCAGAGAAAGTTTTTGCAGACTGCTGAATCCACACACGGGTTTAACTCTGGAAGTTGAGTGCACACATTGACAACCGTTCTGTTAGATAGCTGCGTTTTGGATTTAGAAGCAGATATTCCCCTGTGCTTACTGCTGTTTCTTCCCTATGCCGGTAATGGGCTGAAAACGCCTGTTTTGGGACTCTGCAGAGAAAGTGTTTGCAGACTGCTGAATCCACACACGGGTTTAACTCTGGAAGTTGAGTGCACACATTGACAACCGTTCTGTTAGATAGCTGCGTTTTGGATTTAGAAGCAGATATTTCCCTGTGCTTACTTCTGTTTCTTCCATATGCCGGTAATGGGCTGAAAACGCCTGTCTTGGGACTCTGCAGAGAAAGTGTTTGCAGACTGCTGAATCCACACACGGGTTTAACTCTGGAAGTTGAGTGCACACATTGACAACCGTTCTGTTAGATAGCTGCGTTTTGGATTTAGAAGCAGATATTTCCCTGTGCTTACTGCTGTTTCTTCCATATGCCGGTAATGGGCTGAAAACACCTGTCTTGGGACTCTGCAGAGAAAGTGTTTGCAGACTGCTGAATCCACACACGGGTTTAACTCTGGAAGTTGAGTGCACACATTGACAACCGTTCTGTTAGATAGCTGCGTTTTGGATTTAGAAGCAGATATTTCCCTGTGCTTACTGCTGTTTCTTCCATATGCCGGTAATGGGCTGAAAACGCCTGTTTTGGGACTCTGCAGAGAAAGTGTTTTCAGACTGCTGAATCCACACACGGGTTTAACTCTGGAAGTTGAGTGCACACATTGACAACCGTTCTGTTAGATAGCTGCGTTTTGGATTTAGAAGCAGATATTTCCCTGTGCTTACTGCTGTTTCTTCCATATGCCGGTAATGGGCTGAAAACGCCTGTTTTGGGACTCTGCAGAGAAAGTGTTTGCAGACTGCTGAATCCACACACGGGTTTAACTCTGGAAGTTGAGTGCGCACATTGACCACCGTTCTGTTAGATAGCTGCGTTTTGGATTTAGAAGCAGATATTTCCCTGTGCTTACTGCTGTTTCTTCCATATGCCGGTAATGGGCTGAAAACGCCTGTTTTGGGACTCTGCAGAGAAAGTGTTTGCAGACTACTGAATCCACACACGGGTTTAACTCTGGAAGTTGAGTGCACACATTGACAACCGTTCTGTTAGATAGCTGCGTTTTGGATTTAGAAGCAGATATTTCCCTGTGCTTACTGCTGTTTCTTCCATATGCCGGTAATGGGCTGAAAACGCCTGTCTTGGGACTCTGCAGAGAAAGTGTTTGCAGACTGCTGAATCCACACACGGGTTTAACTCTGGAAGTTGAGTGCACACATTGACAACCGTTCTGTTAGATAGCTGCGTTTTGGATTTAGAAGCAGATATTTCCCTGTGCTTACTGCTGTTTCTTCCATATGCCGGTAATGGGCTGAAAACGCCTGTTTTGGGACTCTGCAGAGAAAGTGTTTGCAGACTGCTGAATCCACACACGGGTTTAACTCTGGAAGTTGAGTGCACACATTGACAACCGTTCTGTTAGATAGCTGCGTTTTGGATTTAGAAGCAGATATTTCCCTGTGCTTACTGCTGTTTCTTCCATATGCCGGTAATGGGCTGAAAACGCCTGTTTTGGGACTCTGCAGAGAAAGTGTTTGCAGACTGCTGAATCCACACACGGGTTTAACTCTGGAAGTTGAGTGCACACATTGACAACCGTTCTGTTAGATAGCTGCGTTTTGGATTTAGAAGCAGATATTTCCCTGTGCTTACTGCTGTTTCTTCCATATGCCGGTAATGGGCTGAAAACGCCTGTTTTGGGACTCTGCAGAGAAAGTGTTTGCAGACTGCTGAATCCACACACGGGTTTAACTCTGGAAGTTGAGTGCACACATTGACAACCGTTCTGTTAGATAGCTGCGTTTTGGATTTAGAAGCAGATATTTCCCTGTGCTTACTGCTGTTTCTTCCATATGCCGGTAATGGGCTGAAAACGCCTGTTTTGGGACTCTGCAGAGAAAGTGTTTGCAGACTGCTGAATCCACACACGGGTTTTAACTCTGGAAGTTGAGTGCACACATTGACAACCGTTCTGTTAGATAGCTGCGTTTTGGATTTAGAAGCAGATATTTCCCTGTGCTTACTGCTGTTTCTTCCATATGCCGGTAATGGGCTGAAAACGCCTGTTTTGGGACTCTGCAGAGAAAGTGTTTGCAGACTGCTGAATCCACACACGGGTTTAACTCTGGAAGTTGAGTGCACACATTGACAACCGTTCTGTTAGATAGCTGCGTTTTGGATTTAGAAGCAGATATTTCCCTGTGCTTACTGCTGTTTCTTCCATATGCCGGTAATGGGCTGAAAACGCCTGTTTTGGGACTCTGCAGAGAAAGTGTTTGCAGACTGCTGAATCCACACACGGGTTTAACTCTGGAAGTTGAGTGCACACATTGACAACCGTTCTGTTAGATAGCTGCGTTTTGGATTTAGAAGCAGATATTTCCCTGTGCTTACTGCTGTTTCTTCCATATGCCGGTAATGGGCTGAAAACGCCTGTTTTGGGACTCTGCAGAGAAAGTGTTTGCAGACTGCTGAATCCACACACGGTTTTAACTCTGGAAGTTGAGTGCACACATTGACAACCGTTCTGTTAGATAGCTGCGTTTTGGATTTAGAAGCAGATATTTCCCTGTGCTTACTGCTGTTTCTTCCATATGCCGGTAATGGGCTGAAAACGCCTGTTTTGGGACTCTGCAGAGAAAGTGTTTGCAGACTGCTGAATCCACACACGGGTTTAACTCTGGAAGTTGAGTGCACACATTGACAACCGTTCTGTTAGATAGCTGCGTTTTGGATTTAGAAGCAGATATTTCCCTGTGCTTACTGCTGTTTCTTCCATATGCCGGTAATGGGCTGAAAACGCCTGTTTTGGGACTCTGCAGAGAAAGTGTTTGCAGACTGCTGAATCCACACACGGGTTTAACTCTGGAAGTTGAGTGCACACATTGACCACCGTTCTGTTAGATAGCTGCGTTTTGGATTTAGAAGCAGATATTTCCCTGTGCTTACTGCTGTTTCTTCCATATGCCGGAAATGGGCTGAAAACGCCTGTTTTGGGACTCTGCAGAGAAAGTGTTTGCAGACTGCTGAATCCACACACGGGTTTAACTCTGGAAGTTGAGTGCACACATTGACAACCGTTCTGTTAGATAGCTGCGTTTTGGATTTAGAAGCAGATATTTCCCTGTGCTTACTGCTGTTTCTTCCATATGCCGGTAATGGGCTGAAAACGCCTGTTTTGGGACTCTGCAGAGAAGATGTTTGCAGACTGCTGAATCCACACACGGGTTTAACTCTGGAAGTTGAGTGCACACATTGACAACCGTTCTGTTAGATAGCTGCGTTTTGGATTTAGAAGCAGATATTTCCCTGTGCTTACTGCTGTTTCTTCCATATGCCGGTAATGGGCTGAAAACGCCTGTTTTGGGACTCTGCAGAGAAAGTGTTTGCAGACTGCTGAATCCACACACGGGTTTAACTCTGGAAGTTGAGTGCACACATTGACAACCGTTCTGTTAGATAGCTGCGTTTTGGATTTAGAAGCAGATATTTCCCTGTGCTTACTGCTGTTTCTTCCATATGCCGGTAATGGGCTGAAAACGCCTGTTTTGGGACTCTGCAGAGAAAGTGTTTGCAGACTGCTGAATCCACACACGGGTTTAACTCTGGAAGTTGAGTGCACACATTGACAACCGTTCTGTTAGATAGCTGCGTTTTGGATTTAGAAGCAGATATTTCCCTGTGCTTACTGCTGTTTCTTCCATATGCCGGTAATGGGCTGAAAACGCCTGTTTTGGGACTCTGCAGAGAAGATGTTTGCAGACTGCTGAATCCACACACGGGTTTAACTCTGGAAGTTGAGTGCACACATTGACAACCGTTCTGTTAGATAGCTGCGTTTTGGATTTAGAAGCAGATATTTCCCTGTGCTTACTGCTGTTTCTTCCATATGCCGGTAATGGGCTGAAAAACGCCTGTTTTGGGACTCTGCAGAGAAAGTGTTTGCAGACTGCTGAATCCACACACGGGTTTAACTCTGGAAGTTGAGTGCACACATTGACAACCGTTCTGTTAGATAGCTGCGTTTTGGATTTAGAAGCAGATATTTCCCTGTGCTTACTGCTGTTTCTTCCATATGCCGGTAATGGGCTGAAAACGCCTGTTTTGGGACTCTGCAGAGAAAGTGTTTGCAGACTGCTGAATCCACACACGGGTTTAACTCTGGAAGTTGAGTGCACACATTGACAACCGTTCTGTTAGATAGCTGCGTTTTGGATTTAGAAGCAGATATTTCCCTGTGCTTACTGCTGTTTCTTTCATATGCCGGTAATGGGCTGAAAACGCCTGTCTTGGGACTCTGCAGAGAAAGTTTTTGCAGACTGCTGAATCCACACACCGGTTTAACTCTGGAAGTTGAGTGCACACATTGACAACCGTTCTGTTAGATAGCTGCATTTTGGATTTAGAAGCAGATATTTCCCTGTGCTTACTGCTGTTTCTTCCATATGCCGGTAATGGGCTGAAAACGCCTGTTTTGGGACTCTGCAGAGAAAGTGTTTGCAGACTGCTGAATCCACACACGGGTTTAACTCTGGAAGTTGAGTGCACACATTGACAACCGTTCTGTTAGATAGCTGCGTTTTGGATTTAGAAGCAGATATTTCCCTGTGCTTACTGCTGTTTCTTCCATATGCCGGTAATGGGCTGAAAACGCCTGTCTTGGGTCTCTGCAGAGAAAGTGTTTGCAGACTGCTGAATCCACACACGGGTTTAACTCTGGAAGTTGAGTGCACACATTGACAACCGTTCTGTTAGATAGCTGCGTTTTGGATTTAGAAGCAGATATTTCCCTGTGCTTACTGCTGTTTCTTCCATATGCCGGTAATGGGCTGAAAACGCCTGTCTTGGGACTCTGCAGAGAAAGTTTTTGCAGACTGCTGAATCCACACACGGGTTTAACTCTGGAAGTTGAGTGCACACATTGACAACCGTTCTGTTAGATAGCTGCGTTTTGGATTTAGAAGCAGATATTTCCCTGTGCTTACTGCTGTTTCTTCCATATGCCGGTAATGGGCTGAAAACGCCTGTTTTGGGACTCTGCAGAGAAAGTGTTTGCAGACTGCTGAATCCACACAGGGGTTTAACTCTGGAAGTTGAGTGCACACATTGACAACCGTTCTGTTAGATAGCTGCGTTTTGGATTTAGAAGCAGATATTTCCCTGTGCTTACTGCTGTTTCTTCCATATGCCGGTAATGGGCTGAAAACGCCTGTTTTGGGACTCTGCAGAGAAAGTGTTTGCAGACTGCTGAATCCACACACGGGTTTAACTCTGGAAGTTGAGTGCGCACATTGACCACCGTTCTGTTAGATAGCTGCGTTTTGGATTTAGAAGCAGATATTTCCCTGTGCTTACTGCTGTTTCTTCCATATGCCGGTAATGGGCTGAAAACGCCTGTTTTGGGACTCTGCAGAGAAAGTGTTTGCAGACTACTGAATCCACACACGGGTTTAACTCTGGAAGTTGAGTGCACACATTGACAACTGTTCTGTTAGATAGCTGCGTTTTGGATTTAGAAGCAGATATTTCCCTGTGCTTACTGCTGTTTCTTCCATATGCCGGTAATGGGCTGAAAACGCCTGTTTTGGGACTCTGCAGAGAAAGTGTTTGCAGACTGCTGAATCCACACACGGGTTTAACTCTGGAAATTGAGTGCACACATTGACAACCGTTCTGTTAGTTAGCTGCGTTTTGGATTTAGAAGCAGATATTTCCCTGTGCTTACTGCTGTTTCTTCCATATGCCGGTAATGGGCTGAAAACGCCTGTTTTGGGACTCTGCAGAGAAAGTGTTTGCAGACTGCTGAATCCACACACGGGTTTAACTCTGGAAGTTGAGTGCACACATTGACAACCGTTCTGTTAGATAGCTGCGTTTTGGATTTAGAAGCAGATATTTCCCTGTGCTTACTGCTGTTTCTTCCATATGCCGGTAATGGGCTGAAAACGCCTGTTTTGGGACGCTGCAGAGAAAGTGTTTGCAGACTGCTGAATCCACACACGGGTTTAACTCTGGAAGTTGAGTGCACACATTGTCAGCCGTTCTGTTAGATAGCTGCGTTTTGGATTTAGAAGCAGATATTTCCCTGTGCTTACTGCTGTTTCTTCCATATGCCGGTAATGGGCTGAAAACGCCTGTTTTGGGACTCTGCAGAGAAAGTGTTTGCAGACTGCTGAATCCACACACGGGTTTAACTCTGGAAGTTGAGTGCACACATTGACAACCGTTCTGTTAGATAGCTGCGTTTTGGATTTAGAAGCAGATATTTCCCTGTGCTTACTGCTGTTTCTTCCATATGCCGGTAATGGGCTGAAAACGCCTGTTTTGGGACTCTGCAGAGAAAGTGTTTGCAGACTGCTGAATCCACACACGGGTTTAACTCTGGAAGTTGAGTGCACACATTGACCACCGTTCTGTTAGATAGCTGCGTTTTGGATTTAGAAGCAGATATTTCCCTGTGCTTACTGCTGTTTCTTCCATATGCCGGTAATGGGCTGAAAACGCCTGTTTTGGGACTCTGCAGAGAAAGTGTTTGCAGACTGCTGAATCCACACACGGGTTTAACTCTGGAAGTTGAGTGCACACATTGACAACCGTTCTGTTAGATAGCTGCGTTTTGGATTTAGAAGCAGATATTTCCCTGTGCTTACTGCTGTTTCTTCCATATGCCGGTAATGGGCTGAAAACGCCTGTCTTGGGACTCTGCAGAGAAAGTTTTTGCAGACTGCTGAATCCACACACCGGTTTAACTCTGGAAGTTGAGTACACACATTGACAACCGTTCTGTTAGATAGCTGCATTTTGGATTTAGAAGCAGATATTTCCCTGTGCTTACTGCTGTTTCTTCCATATGCCGGTAATGGGCTGAAAACGCCTGTTTTGGGACTCTGCAGAGAAAGTGTTTGCAGACTGCTGAATCCACACACGGGTTTAACTCTGGAAGTTGAGTGCACACATTGACAACCGTTCTGTTAGATAGCTGCGTTTTGGATTTAGAAGCAGATATTTCCCTGTGCTTACTGCTGTTTCTTCCATATGCCGGTAATGGGCTGAAAACGCCTGTCTTGGGTCTCTGCAGAGAAAGTGTTTGCAGACTGCTGAATCCACACACGGGTTTAACTCTGGAAGTTGAGTGCACACATTGACAACCGTTCTGTTAGATAGCTGCGTTTTGGATTTAGAAGCAGATATTTCCCTGTGCTTACTGCTGTTTCTTCCATATGCCGGTAATGGGCTGAAAACGCCTGTCTTGGGACTCTGCAGAGAAAGTTTTTGAAGACTGCTGAATCCACACACGGGTTTAACTCTGGAAGTTGAGTGCACACATTGACAACCGTTCTGTTAGATAGCTGCGTTTTGGATTTAGAAGCAGATATTTCCCTGTGCTTACTGCTGTTTCTTCCATATGCCGGTAATGGGCTGAAAACGCCTGTTTTGGGACTCTGCAGAGAAAGTGTTTGCAGTCTGCTGAATCCACACAGGGGTTTAACTCTGGAAGTTGAGTGCACACATTGACAACCGTTCTGTTAGATAGCTGCGTTTTGGATTTAGAAGCAGATATTTCCCTGTGCTTACTGCTGTTTCTTCCATATGCCGGTAATGGGCTGAAAACGCCTGTTTTGGGACTCTGCAGAGAAAGTGTTTGCAGACTGCTGAATCCACACACGGGTTTAACTCTGGAAGTTGAGTGCGCACATTGACCACCGTTCTGTTAGATAGCTGCGTTTTGGATTTAGAAGCAGATATTTCCCTGTGCTTACTGCTGTCTTCCATATGCCGGTAATGGGCTGAAAACGCCTGTTTTGGGACTCTGCAGAGAAAGTGTTTGCAGACTACTGAATCCACACACGGGTTTAACTCTGGAAGTTGAGTGCACACATTGACAACCGTTCTGTTAGATAGCTGCGTTTTGGATTTAGAAGCAGATATTTCCCTGTGCTTACTGCTGTTTCTTCCATATGCCGGTAATGGGCTGAAAACGCCTGTTTTGGGACTCTGCAGAGAAAGTGTTTGCAGACTGCTGAATCCACACACGGGTTTAACTCTGGAAATTGAGTGCACACATTGACAACCGTTCTGTTAGTTAGCTGCGTTTTGGATTTAGAAGCAGATATTTCCCTTTGCTTACTGCTGTTTCTTCCATATGCCGGTAATGGGCTGAAAACGCCTGGTTTGGGACTCTGCAGAGAAAGTGTTTGCAGACTGCTGAATCCACACACGGGTTTAACTCTGGAAGTTGAGTGCACACATTGACAACCGTTCTGTTAGATAGCTGCGTTTTGGATTTAGAAGCAGATATTTCCCTGTGCTTACTGCTGTTTCTTCCATATGCCGGTAATGGGCTGAAAACGCCTGTTTTGGGACGCTGCAGAGAAAGTGTTTGCAGACTGCTGAATCCACACACGGGTTTAACTCTGGAAGTTGAGTGCACACATTGACAGCCGTTCTGTTAGATAGCTGCGTTTTGGATTTAGAAGCAGATATTTCCCTGTGCTTACTGCTGTTTCTTCCATATGCCGGTAATGGGCTGAAAACGCCTGTTTTGGGACTCTGCAGAGAAAGTGTTTGCAGACTGCTGAATCCACACACGGGTTTAACTCTGGAAGTTGAGTGC
Organism: Aotus nancymaae; assembly: GCF_030222135.1. Lineage (NCBI taxonomy): Eukaryota > Metazoa > Chordata > Mammalia > Primates > Aotidae > Aotus > Aotus nancymaae. The sequence continues at coordinate 25,266 of NW_026989412.1, forward strand.
ACACATTGACAACCGTTCTGTTAGATAGCTGCGTTTTGGATTTAGAAGCAGATATTTCCCTGTGCTTACTGCTGTTTCTTCCATATGCCGGTAATGGGCTGAAAACGCCTGTTTTGGGACTCTGCAGAGAAAGTGTTTGCAGACTGCTGAATCCACACACGGGTTTAACTCTGGAAGTTGAGTGCACACATTGACCACCGTTCTGTTAGATAGCTGCGTTTTGGATTTAGAAGCAGATATTTCCCTTTGCTTACTGCTGTTTCTTCCATATGCCGGTAATGGGCTGAAAACGGCTGTTTTGGGACTCTGCAGAGAAAGTGTTTGCAGACTGCTGAATCCACACACGGGTTTAACTCTGGAAGTTGAGTGCACACATTGACAACCGTTCTGTTGGATAGCTGCGTTTTGGATTTAGAAGCAGATATTTCCCTGTGCTTACTGCTGTTTCTTCCATATGCCGGTAATGGGCTGAAAACGCCTGTTTTGGGACTCTGCAGAGAAAGTGTTTGCAGACTGCTGAATCCACACACGGGTTTAACTCTGGAAGTTGAGTGCACACATTGACCACCGTTCTGTTAGATAGCTGCGTTTTGGATTTAGAAGCAGATATTTCCTTGTGCTTACTGCTGTTTCTTCCATATGCCGGTAATGGGCTGAAAACGCCTGTTTTGGGACTCTGCAGAGAAAGTGTTTGCAGACTGCTGAATCCACACACGGGTTTAACTCTGGAAGTTGAGTGCACACATTGACAACCGTTCTGTTAGATAGCTGCGTTTTGGATTTAGAAGCAGATATTTCCCTGTGCTTACTGCTGTTTCTTCCATATGCCGGTAATGGGCTGAAAACGCCTGTTTTGGGACTCTGCAGAGAAGATGTTTGCAGACTGCTGAATCCACACACGGGTTTAACTCTGGAAGTTGAGTGCACACATTGACAACCGTTCTGTTAGATAGCTGCGTTTTGGATTTAGAAGCAGATATTTCCCTGTGCTTACTGCTGTTTCTTCCATATGCCGGTAAAGGGCTGAAAAATGCCTGTTTTGGGACTCTGCAGAGAAAGTGTTTGCAGACTGCTGAATCCACACACGGGTTTAACTCTGGAAGTTGAGTGCACACATTGACAACCGTTCTGTTAGATAGCTGCGTTTTGGATTTAGAAGCAGATATTTCCCTGTGCTTACTGCTGTTTCTTCCATATGCCGGTAATGGGCTGAAAACGCCTGTTTTGGGACTCTGCAGAGAAAGTGTTTGCAGACTGCTGAATCCACACACGGGTTTAACTCTGGAAGTTGAGTGCACACATTGACAACCGTTCTGTTAGATAGCTGCGTTTTGGATTTAGAAGCAGATATTTCCCTGTGCTTACTGCTGTTTCTTCCATATGCCGGTAAAGGGCTGAAAACGCCTGTTTTGGGACTCTGCAGAGAAAGTGTTTGCAGACTGCTGAATCCACACACGGGTTTAACTCTGGAAGTTGAGTGCACACATTGACAACCGTTCTGTTAGAGAGCTGCGTTTTGGATTTAGAAGCAGATATTTCCCTGTGCTTACTGCTGTTTCTTCCATATGCCGGTAATGGGCTGAAAACGCCTGTTTTGGGACTCTGCAGAGAAAGTGTTTGCAGACTGCTGAATCCACACACGGGTTTAACTCTGGAAGTTGAGTGCACACATTGACAACCGTTCTGTTAGATAGCTGCGTTTTGGATTTAGAAGCAGATATTTCCCTGTGCTTACTGCTGTTTCTTCCATATGCCGGTAATGGGCTGAAAACGCCTGTCTTGGGACTCTGCAGAGAAAGTTTTTGCAGACTGCTGAATCCACACACGGGTTTAACTCTGGAAGTTGAGTGCACACATTGACAACCGTTCTGTTAGATAGCTGCGTTTTGGATTTAGAAGCAGATATTTCCCTGTGCTTACTGCTGTTTCTTCCCTATGCTGGTAATGGGCTGAAAACGCCTGTTTTGGGACTCTGCAGAGAAAGTGTTTGCAGACTGCTGAATCCACACACGGGTTTAACTCTGGAAGTTGAGTGCACACATTGACAACCGTTCTGTTAGATAGCTGCGTTTTGGATTTAGAAGCAGATATTTCCCTGTGCTTACTGCTGTTTCTTCCATATGCCGGTAATGGGCTGAAAACGCCTGTCTTGGGACTCTGCAGAGAAAGTGTTTGCAGACTGCTGAATCCACACACGGGTTTAACTCTGGAAGTTGAGTGCACACATTGACAACCGTTCTGTTAGATAGCTGCGTTTTGGATTTAGAAGCAGATATTTCCCTGTGCTTACTGCTGTTTCTTCCATATGCCGGTAATGGGCTGAAAACGCCTGTCTTGGGACTCTGCAGAGAAAGTTTTTGCAGACTGCTGAATCCACACACGGGTTTAACTCTGGAAGTTGAGTGCACACATTGACAACCGTTCTGTTAGATAGCTGCGTTTTGGATTTAGAAGCAGATATTTCCCTGTGCTTACTGCTGTTTCTTCCATATGCCGGTAATGGGCTGAAAACGCCTGTTTTGGGACTCTGCAGAGAAAGTGTTTGCAGACTGCTGAATCCACACACGGGTTTAACTCTGGAAGTTGAGTGCACACATTGACAACCGTTCTGTTAGATAGCTGCGTTTTGGATTTAGAAGCAGATATTTCCCTGTGCTTACTGCTGTTTCTTCCATATGCCGGTAATGGGCTGAAAACGCCTGTTTTGGGACTCTGCAGAGAAAGTGTTTGCAGACTGCTGAATCCACACACGGGTTTAACTCTGGAAGTTGAGTGCACACATTGACAACCGTTCTGTTAGATAGCTGCGTTTTGAATTTAGAAGCAGATATTTCCCTGTGCTTACTGCTGTTTCTTCCATATGCCGGTAATGGGCTGAAAACGCCTGTTTTGGGACTCTGCAGAGAAAGTGTTTGCAGACTGCTGAATCCACACACGGGTTTAACTCTGGAAGTTGAGTGCACACATTGACAACCGTTCTGTTAGATAGCTGCGTTTTGGATTTAGAAGCAGATATTTCCCTGTGCTTACTGCTGTTTCTTCCATATGCCGGTAATGGGCTGAAAACGCCTGTTTTGGGACTCTGCAGAGAAAGTGTTTGCAGACTGCTGAATCCACACACGGGTTTAACTCTGGAAGTTGAGTGCACACATTGACAACCGTTCTGTTAGATAGCTGCGTTTTGGATTTAGAAGCAGATATTTACCTGTGCTTACTGCTGTTTCTTCCATATGCCGGTAATGGGCTGAAAACGCCTGTTTTGGGACTCTGCAGAGAAACTGTTTGCAGACTGCTGAATCCACACACGGGTTTAACTCTGGAAGTTGAGTGCACACATTGACAACCGTTCTGTTAGATAGCTGCGTTTTGGATTTAGAAGCAGATATTTCCCTGTGCTTACTGCTGTTTCTTCCATATGCCGGTAATGGGCTGAAAACGCCTGTTTTGGGACTCTGCAGAGAAAGTGTTTGCAGACTGCTGAATCCACACACGGGTTTAACTCTGGAAGTTGAGTGCACACATTGACAACCGTTCTGTTAGATAGCTGCGTTTTGGATTTAGAAGCAGATATTTCCCTGTGCTTACTGCTGTTTCTTCCATATGCCGGTAATGGGCTGAAAACGCCTGTTTTGGGACTCTGCAGAGAAAGTGTTTGCAGACTGCTGTATACACACACGGGTTTAACTCTGGAAGTTGAGTGCACACATTGACCACCGTTCTGTTAGATAGCTGCGTTTTGGATTTAGAAGCAGATATTTCCCTGTGCTTACTGCTGTTTCTTCCATATGCCGGTAATGGGCTGAAAACGCCTGTTTTGGGACTCTGCAGAGAAAGTGTTTGCAGACTGCTGAATCCACACACGGGTTTAACTCTGGAAGTTGAGTGCACACATTGACAACCGTTCTGTTAGATAGCTGCGTTTTGGATTTAGAAGCAGATATTTCCCTGTGCTTACTGCTGTTTCTTCCATATGCCGGTAATGGGCTGAAAACGCCTGTTTTGGGACTCTGCAGAGAAGATGTTTGCAGACTGCTGAATCCACACACGGGTTTAACTCTGGAAGTTGAGTGCACACATTGACAACCGTTCTGTTAGATAGCTGCGTTTTGGATTTAGAAGCAGATATTGCCCTGTGCTTACTGCTGTTTCTTCCATATGCCGGTAATGGGCTGAAAACGCCTGTTTTGGGACTCTGCAGAGAAAGTGTTTGCAGACTGCTGAATCCACACACGGGTTTAACTCTGGAAGTTGAGTGCACACATTGACAACCGTTCTGTTAGATAGCTGCGTTTTGGATTTAGAAGCAGATATTTCCCTGTGCTTACTGCTGTTTCTTCCATATGCCGGTAATGGGCTGAAAACGCCTGTTTTGGGACTCTGCAGAGAAAGTGTTTGCAGACTGCTGAATCCACACACGGGTTTAACTCTGGAAGTTGAGTGCACACATTGACAACCGTTCTGTTAGATAGCTGCGTTTTGGATTTAGAAGCAGATATTTCCCTGTGCTTACTGCTGTTTCTTCCATATGCCGGTAATGGGCTGAAAACGCCTGTTTTGGGACTCTGCAGAGAAGATGTTTGCAGACTGCTGAATCCACACACGGGTTTAACTCTGGAAGTTGAGTGCACACATTGACAACCGTTCTGTTAGATAGCTGCGTTTTGGATTTAGAAGCAGATATTTCCCTGTGCTTACTGCTGTTTCTTCCATATGCCGGTAATGGGCTGAAAAACGCCTGTTTTGGGACTCTGCAGAGAAAGTGTTTGCAGACTGCTGAATCCACACACGGGTTTAACTCTGGAAGTTGAGTGCACACATTGACAACCGTTCTGTTAGATAGCTGCGTTTTGGATTTAGAAGCAGATATTTCCCTGTGCTTACTGCTGTTTCTTCCATATGCCGGTAATGGGCTGAAAACGCCTGTTTTGGGACTCTGCAGAGAAAGTGTTTGCAGACTGCTGAATCCACACACGGGTTTAACTCTGGAAGTTGAGCGCACACATTGACAACCGTTCTGTTAGATAGCTGCGTTTTGGATTTAGAAACAGATATTTCCCTGTGCTTACTGCTGTTTCTTCCATATGCCGGTAATGGGCTGAAAACGCCTGTTTTGGGACTCTGCAGAGAAAGTGTTTGCAGACTGCTGAATCCACACACGGGTTTAACTCTGGAAGTTGAGTGCACACATTGACAACCGTTCTGTTAGATAGCTGCATTTTGGATTTAGAAGCAGATATTTCCCTGTGCTTACTGCTGTTTCTTCCATATGCCGGTAATGGGCTGAAAACGCCTGTTTTGGGACTCTGCAGAGAAAGTGTTTGCAGACTGCTGAATCCACACACGGGTTTAACTCTGGAAGTTGAGTGCACACATTGACAACCGTTCTGTTAGATAGCTGCGTTTTGGATTTAGAAGCAGATATTTCCCTGTGCTTACTGCTGTTTCTTCCATATGCCGGTAATGGGCTGAAAACGCCTGTCTTGGGACTCTGCAGAGAAAGTTTTTGCAGACTGCTGAATCCACACACCGGTTTAACTCTGGAAGTTGAGTGCACACATTGACAACCGTTCTGTTAGATAGCTGCATTTTGGATTTAGAAGCAGATATTTCCCTGTGCTTACTGCTGTTTCTTCCATATGCCGGTAATGGGCTGAAAACGCCTGTTTTGGGACTCTGCAGAGAAAGTGTTTGCAGACTGCTGAATCCACACACGGGTTTAACTCTGGAAGTTGAGTGCACACATTGACAACCGTTCTGTTAGATAGCTGCGTTTTGGATTTAGAAACAGATATTTCCCTGTGCTTACTGCTGTTTCTTCCATATGCCGGTAATGGGCTGAAAACGCCTGTTTTGGGACTCTGCAGAGAAAGTGTTTGCAGACTGCTGAATCCACACACGGGTTTAACTCTGGAAGTTGAGTGCACACATTGACAACCGTTCTGTTAGATAGCTGCATTTTGGATTTAGAAGCAGATATTTCCCTGTGCTTACTGCTGTTTCTTCCATATGCCGGTAATGGGCTGAAAACGCCTGTTTTGGGACTCTGCAGAGAAAGTGTTTGCAGACTGCTGAATCCACACACGGGTTTAACTCTGGAAGTTGAGTGCACACATTGACAACCGTTCTGTTAGATAGCTGCGTTTTGGATTTAGAAGCAGATATTTCCCTGTGCTTACTGCTGTTTCTTCCATATGCCGGTAATGGGCTGAAAACGCCTGTCTTGGGACTCTGCAGAGAACGTTTTTGAAGACTGCTGAATCCACACACCGGTTTAACTCTGGAAGTTGAGTGCACACATTGACAACCGTTCTGTTAGATAGCTGCATTTTGGATTTAGAAGCAGATATTTCCCTGTGCTTACTGCTGTTTCTTCCATATGCCGGTAATGGGCTGAAAACGCCTGTTTTGGGACTCTGCAGAGAAAGTGTTTGCAGACTGCTGAATCCACACACGAGTTTAACTCTGGAAGTTGAGTGCACACATTGACAACCGTTCTGTTAGATAGCTGCGTTTTGGATTTAGAAGCAGATATTTCCCTGTGCTTACTGCTGTTTCTTCCATATGCCGGTAATGGGCTGAAAACGCCTGTCTTGGGTCTCTGCAGAGAAAGTGTTTGCAGACTGCTGAATCCACACACGGGTTTAACTCTGGAAGTTGAGTGCACACATTGACAACCGTTCTGTTAGATAGCTGCGTTTTGGATTTAGAAGCACATATTTCCCTGTGCTTACTGCTGTTTCTTCCATATGCCGGTAATGGGCTGAAAACGCCTGTCTTGGGACTCTGCAGAGAAAGTTTTTGCAGACTGCTGAATCCACACACGGGTTTAACTCTGGAAGTTGAGTGCACACATTGACAACCGTTCTGTTAGATAGCTGCGTTTTGGATTTAGAAGCAGATATTTCCCTGTGCTTACTGCTGTTTCTTCCATATGCCGGTAATGGGCTGAAAACGCCTGTTTTGGGACTCTGCAGAGAAAGTGTTTGCAGACTGCTGAATCCACACAGGGGTTTAACTCTGGAAGTTGAGTGCACACATTGACAACCGTTCTGTTAGATAGCTGCGTTTTGGATTTAGAAGCAGATATTTCCCTGTGCTTACTGCGGTTTCTTCCATATGCCGGTAATGGGCTGAAAACGCTTGTTTTGGGACTCTGCAGAGAAAGTGTTTGCAGACTGCTGAATCCACACACGGGTTTAACTCTGGAAGTTGAGTGCGCACATTGACCACCGTTCTGTTAGATAGCTGCGTTTTGGATTTAGAAGCAGATATTTCCCTGTGCTTACTGCTGTTTCTTCCATATGCCGGTAATGGGCTGAAAACGCCTGTTTTGGGACTCTGCAGAGAAAGTGTTTGCAGACTACTGAATCCACACACGGGTTTAACTCTGGAAGTTGAGTGCACACATTGACAACCGTTCTGTTAGATAGCTGCGTTTTGGATTTAGAAGCAGATATTTCCCTGTGCTTACTGCTGTTTCTTCCATATGCCGGTAATGGGCTGAAAACGCCTGTTTTGGGACTCTGCAGAGAAAGTGTTTGCAGACTGCTGAATCCACACACGGGTTTAACTCTGGAAATTGAGTGCACACATTGACAACCGTTCTGTTAGTTAGCTGCGTTTTGGATTTAGAAGCAGATATTTCCCTGTGCTTACTGCTGTTTCTTCCATATGCCGGTAATGGGCTGAAAACGCCTGGTTTGGGACTCTGCAGAGAAAGTGTTTGCAGACTGCTGAATCCACACACGGGTTTAACTCTGGAAGTTGAGTGCACACATTGACAACCGTTCTGTTAGATAGCTGCGTTTTGGATTTAGAAGCAGATATTTCCCTGTGCTTACTGCTGTTTCTTCCATATGCCGGTAATGGGCTGAAAACGCCTGTTTTGGGACGCTGCAGAGAAAGTGTTTGCAGACTGCTGAATCCACACACGGGTTTAACTCTGGAAGTTGAGTGCACACATTGACAGCCGTTCTGTTAGATAGCTGCGTTTTGGATTTAGAAGCAGATATTTCCCTGTGCTTACTGCTGTTTCTTCCATATGCCGGTAATGGGCTGAAAACGCCTGTTTTGGGACTCTGCAGAGAAAGTGTTTGCAGACTGCTGAATCCACACACGGGTTTAACTCTGGAAGTTGAGTGCACACATTGACAACCGTTCTGTTAGATAGCTGCGTTTTGGATTTAGAAGCAGATATTTCCCTGTGCTTACTGCTGTTTCTTCCATATGCCGGTAATGGGCTGAAAACACCTGTTTTGGGACTCTGCAGAGAAAGTGTTTGCAGACTGCTGAATCCACACACGGGTTTAACTCTGGAAGTTGAGTGCACACATTGACAACCGTTCTGTTAGATAGCTGCGTTTTGGATTTAGAAGCAGATATTTCCCTGTGCTTACTGCTGTTTCTTCCATATGCCGGTAATGGGCTGAAAACGCCTGTTTTGGGACTCTGCAGAGAAAGTGTTTGCAGACTGCTGAATCCACACACGGGTTTAACTCTGGAAGTTGAGTGCACACATTGACAACCGTTCTGTTAGATAGCTGCGTTTTGGATTTAGAAGCAGATATTTCCCTGTGCTTACTGCTGTTTCTTCCATATGCCGGTAATGGGCTGAAAACGCCTGTCTTGGGACTCTGCAGAGAAAGTTTTTGCAGACTGCTGAATCCACACACCGGTTTAACTCTGGAAGTTGAGCGCACACATTGACAACCGTTCTGTTAGATAGCTGCGTTTTGGATTTAGAAACAGATATTTCCCTGTGCTTACTGCTGTTTCTTCCATATGCCGGTAATGGGCTGAAAACGCCTGTTTTGGGACTCTGCAGAGAAAGTGTTTGCAGACTGCTGAATCCACACACGGGTTTAACTCTGGAAGTTGAGTGCACACATTGACAACCGTTCTGTTAGATAGCTGCATTTTGGATTTAGAAGCAGATATTTCCCTGTGCTTACTGCTGTTTCTTCCATATGCCGGTAATGGGCTGAAAACGCCTGTTTTGGGACTCTGCAGAGAAAGTGTTTGCAGACTGCTGAATCCACACACGGGTTTAACTCTGGAAGTTGAGTGCACACATTGACAACCGTTCTGTTAGATAGCTGCGTTTTGGATTTAGAAGCAGATATTTCCCTGTGCTTACTGCTGTTTCTTCCATATGCCGGTAATGGGCTGAAAACGCCTGTCTTGGGACTCTGCAGAGAAAGTTTTTGCAGACTGCTGAATCCACACACCGGTTTAACTCTGGAAGTTGAGTGCACACATTGACAACCGTTCTGTTAGATAGCTGCATTTTGGATTTAGAAGCAGATATTTCCCTGTGCTTACTGCTGTTTCTTCCATATGCCGGTAATGGGCTGAAAACGCCTGTTTTGGGACTCTGCAGAGAAAGTGTTTGCAGACTGCTGAATCCACACACGGGTTTAACTCTGGAAGTTGAGTGCACACATTGACAACCGTTCTGTTAGATAGCTGCGTTTTGGATTTAGAAACAGATATTTCCCTGTGCTTACTGCTGTTTCTTCCATATGCCGGTAATGGGCTGAAAACGCCTGTTTTGGGACTCTGCAGAGAAAGTGTTTGCAGACTGCTGAATCCACACACGGGTTTAACTCTGGAAGTTGAGTGCACACATTGACAACCGTTCTGTTAGATAGCTGCATTTTGGATTTAGAAGCAGATATTTCCCTGTGCTTACTGCTGTTTCTTCCATATGCCGGTAATGGGCTGAAAACGCCTGTTTTGGGACTCTGCAGAGAAAGTGTTTGCAGACTGCTGAATCCACACACGGGTTTAACTCTGGAAGTTGAGTGCACACATTGACAACCGTTCTGTTAGATAGCTGCGTTTTGGATTTAGAAGCAGATATTTCCCTGTGCTTACTGCTGTTTCTTCCATATGCCGGTAATGGGCTGAAAACGCCTGTCTTGGGACTCTGCAGAGAACGTTTTTGAAGACTGCTGAATCCACACACCGGTTTAACTCTGGAAGTTGAGTGCACACATTGACAACCGTTCTGTTAGATAGCTGCATTTTGGATTTAGAAGCAGATATTTCCCTGTGCTTACTGCTGTTTCTTCCATATGCCGGTAATGGGCTGAAAACGCCTGTTTTGGGACTCTGCAGAGAAAGTGTTTGCAGACTGCTGAATCCACACACGAGTTTAACTCTGGAAGTTGAGTGCACACATTGACAACCGTTCTGTTAGATAGCTGCGTTTTGGATTTAGAAGCAGATATTTCCCTGTGCTTACTGCTGTTTCTTCCATATGCCGGTAATGGGCTGAAAACGCCTGTCTTGGGTCTCTGCAGAGAAAGTGTTTGCAGACTGCTGAATCCACACACGGGTTTAACTCTGGAAGTTGAGTGCACACATTGACAACCGTTCTGTTAGATAGCTGCGTTTTTGGATTTAGAAGCACATATTTCCCTGTGCTTACTGCTGTTTCTTCCATATGCCGGTAATGGGCTGAAAACGCCTGTCTTGGGACTCTGCAGAGAAAGTTTTTGCAGACTGCTGAATTCACACACGGGTTTAAACTCTGGAAGTTGAGTGCACACATTGACAACCGTTCTGTTAGATAGCTGCGTTTTGGATTTAGAAGCAGATATTTCCCTGTGCTTACTGCTGTTTCTTCCATATGCCGGTAATGGGCTGAAAACGCCTGTTTTGGGACTCTGCAGAGAAAGTGTTTGCAGACTGCTGAATCCACACAGGGGTTTAACTCTGGAAGTTGAGTGCACACATTGACAACCGTTCTGTTAGATAGCTGCGTTTTGGATTTAGAAGCAGATATTTCCCTGTGCTTACTGCGGTTTCTTCCATATGCCGGTAATGGGCTGAAAACGCTTGTTTTGGGACTCTGCAGAGAAAGTGTTTGCAGACTGCTGAATCCACACACGGGTTTAACTCTGGAAGTTGAGTGCGCACATTGACCACCGTTCTGTTAGATAGCTGCGTTTTGGATTTAGAAGCAGATATTTCCCTGTGCTTACTGCTGTTTCTTCCATATGCCGGTAATGGGCTGAAAACGCCTGTTTTGGGACTCTGCAGAGAAAGTGTTTGCAGACTACTGAATCCACACACGGGTTTAACTCTGGAAGTTGAGTGCACACATTGACAACCGTTCTGTTAGATAGCTGCGTTTTGGATTTAGAAGCAGATATTTCCCTGTGCTTACTGCTGTTTCTTCCATATGCCGGTAATGGGCTGAAAACGCCTGTTTTGGGACTCTGCAGAGAAAGTGTTTGCAGACTGCTGAATCCACACACGGGTTTAACTCTGGAAATTGAGTGCACACATTGACAACCGTTCTGTTAGTTAGCTGCGTTTTGGATTTAGAAGCAGATATTTCCCTGTGCTTACTGCTGTTTCTTCCATATGCCGGTAATGGGCTGAAAACGCCTGGTTTGGGACTCTGCAGAGAAAGTGTTTGCAGACTGCTGAATCCACACACGGGTTTAACTCTGGAAGTTGAGTGCACACATTGACAACCGTTCTGTTAGATAGCTGCGTTTTGGATTTAGAAGCAGATATTTCCCTGTGCTTACTGCTGTTTCTTCCATATGCCGGTAATGGGCTGAAAACGCCTGTTTTGGGACGCTGCAGAGAAAGTGTTTGCAGACTGCTGAATCCACACACGGGTTTAACTCTGGAAGTTGAGTGCACACATTGACAGCCGTTCTGTTAGATAGCTGCGTTTTGGATTTAGAAGCAGATATTTCCCTGTGCTTACTGCTGTTTCTTCCATATGCCGGTAATGGGCTGAAAACGCCTGTTTTGGGACTCTGCAGAGAAAGTGTTTGCAGACTGCTGAATCCACACACGGGTTTAACTCTGGAAGTTGAGTGCACACATTGACAACCGTTCTGTTAGATAGCTGCGTTTTGGATTTAGAAGCAGATATTTCCCTGTGCTTACTGCTGTTTCTTCCATATGCCGGTAATGGGCTGAAAACACCTGTTTTGGGACTCTGCAGAGAAAGTGTTTGCAGACTGCTGAATCCACACACGGGTTTAACTCTGGAAGTTGAGTGCACACATTGACAACCGTTCTGTTAGATAGCTGCGTTTTGGATTTAGAAGCAGATATTTCCCTGTGCTTACTGCTGTTTCTTCCATATGCCGGTAATGGGCTGAAAACGCCTGTTTTGGGACTCTGCAGAGAAAGTGTTTGCAGACTGCTGAATCCACACACGGGTTTAACTCTGGAAGTTGAGTGCACACATTGACAACCGTTCTGTTAGATAGCTGCGTTTTGGATTTAGAAGCAGATATTTCCCTGTGCTTACTGCTGTTTCTTCCATATGCCGGTAATGGGCTGAAAACGCCTGTCTTGGGACTCTGCAGAGAAAGTTTTTGCAGACTGCTGAATCCACACACCGGTTTAACTCTGGAAGTTGAGTGCACACATTGACAACCGTTCTGTTAGATAGCTGCGTTTTGGATTTAGAAGCAGATATTTCCCTGTGCTTACTGCTGTTTCTTCCATATGCCGGTAATGGGCTGAAAACGCCTGTTTTGGGACTCTGCAGAGAAAGTGTTTGCAGACTGCTGAATCCACACACGGGTTTAACTCTGGAAGTTGAGTGCACACATTGACAACCGTTCTGTTAGATAGCTGCGTTTTGGATTTAGAAGCAGATATTTCCCTGTGCTTACTGCTGTTTCTTCCATATGCCGGTAATGGGCTGAAAACGCCTGTCTTGGGTCTCTGCAGAGAAAGTGTTTGCAGACTGCTGAATCCACACACGGGTTTAACTCTGGAAGTTGAGTGCACACATTGACAACCGTTCTGTTAGATAGCTGCGTTTTGGATTTAGAAGCAGATATTTCCCTGTGCTTACTGCTGTTTCTTCCATATGCCGGTAATGGGCTGAAAACGCCTGTCTTGGGACTCTGCAGAGAAAGTTTTTGCAGACTGCTGAATCCACACACGGGTTTAACTCTGGAAGTTGAGTGCACACATTGACAACCGTTCTGTTAGATAGCTGCGTTTTGGATTTAGAAGCAGATATTTCCCTGTGCTTACTGCTGTTTCTTCCATATGCCGGTAATGGGCTGAAAACGCCTGTTTTGGGACTCTGCAGAGAAAGTGTTTGCAGTCTGCTGAATCCACACAGGGGTTTAACTCTGGAAGTTGAGTGCACACATTGACAACCGATCTGTTAGATAGCTGTGTTTTGGATTTAGAAGCAGATATTTCCCTGTGCTTACTGCTGTTTCTTCCATATGCCGGTAATGGGCTGAAAACGCCTGTTTTGGGACTCTGCAGAGAAAGTGTTTGCAGACTGCTGAATCCACACACGGGTTTAACTCTGGAAGTTGAGTGCGCACATTGACCACCGTTCTGTTAGATAGCTGCGTTTTGGATTTAGAAGCAGATATTTCCCTGTGCTTACTGCTGTTTCTTCCATATGCCGGTAATGGGCTGAAAACGCCTGTTTTGGGACTCTGCAGAGAAAGTGTTTGCAGACTACTGAATCCACACACGGGTTTAACTCTGGAAGTTGAGTGCACACATTGACAACCGTTCTGTTAGATAGCTGCGTTTTGGATTTAGAAGCAGATATTTCCCTGTGCTTACTGCTGTTTCTTCCATATGCCGGTAATGGGCTGAAAACGCCTGTTTTGGGACTCTGCAGAGAAAGTGTTTGCAGACTGCTGAATCCACACACCGGTTTAACTCTGGAAATTGAGTGCACACATTGACAACCGTTCTGTTAGTTAGCTGCGTTTTGGATTTAGAAGCAGATATTTCCCTGTGCTTACTGCTGTTTCTTCCATATGCCGGTAATGGGCTGAAAACGCCTGGTTTGGGACTCTGCAGAGAAAGTGTTTGCAGACTGCTGAATCCACACACGGGTTTAACTCTGGAAGTTGAGTGCACACATTGACAACCGTTCTGTTAGATAGCTGCGTTTTGGATTTAGAAGCAGATATTTCCCTGTGCTTACTGCTGTTTCTTCCCTATGCCGGTAATGGGCTGAAAACGCCTGTTTTGGGACGCTGCAGAGAAAGTGTTTGCAGACTGCTGAATCCACACACGGGTTTAACTCTGGAAGTTGAGTGCACACATTGACAGCCGTTCTGTTAGATAGCTGCGTTTTGGATTTAGAAGCAGATATTTCCCTGTGCTTACTGCTGTTTCTTCCATATGCCGGTAATGGGCTGAAAACGCCTGTTTTGGGACTCTGCAGAGAAAGTGTTTGCAGACTGCTGAATCCACACACGGGTTTAACTCTGGAAGTTGAGTGCACACATTGACAACCGTTCTGTTAGATAGCTGCGTTTTGGATTTAGAAGCAGATATTTCCCTGTGCTTACTGCTGTTTCTTCCATATGCCGGTAATGGGCTGAAAACGCCTGTTTTGGGACTCTGCAGAGAAAGTGTTTGCAGACTGCTGAATCCACACACGGGTTTAACTCTGGAAGTTGAGTGCACACATTGACAACCGTTCTGTTAGATAGCTGCGTTTTGGATTTAGAAGCAGATATTTCCCTGTGCTTACTGCTGTTTCTTCCATATGCCGGTAATGGGCTGAAAACGCCTGTTTTGGGACTCTGCAGAGAAAGTGTTTGCAGACTGCTGAATCCACACACGGGTTTAACTCTGGAAGTTGAGTGCACACATTGACAACCGTTCTGTTAGATAGCTGCGTTTTGGATTTAGAAGCAGATATTTCCCTGTGCTTACTGCTGTTTCTTCCATATGCCGGTAATGGGCTGAAAACGCCTGTCTTGGGACTCTGCAGAGAAAGTTTTTGCAGACTGCTGAATCCACACACCGGTTTAACTCTGGAAGTTGAGTGCACACATTGACAACCGTTCTGTTAGATAGCTGCATTTTGGATTTAGAAGCAGATATTTCCCTGTGCTTACTGCTGTTTCTTCCATATGCCGGTAATGGGCTGAAAACGCCTGTTTTGGGACTCTGCAGAGAAAGTGTTTGCAGACTGCTGAATCCACACACGGGTTTAACTCTGGAAGTTGAGTGCACACATTGACAACCGTTCTGTTAGATAGCTGCGTTTTGGATTTAGAAGCAGATATTTCCCTGTGCTTACTGCTGTTTCTTCCATATGCCGGTAATGGGCTGAAAACGCCTGTCTTGGTCTCTGCAGAGAAAGTGTTTGCAGACTGCTGAATCCACACACGGGTTTAACTCTGGAATTTGAGTGCACACATTGACAACCGTTCTGTTAGATAGCTGCGTTTTGGATTTAGAAGCAGATATTTCCCTGTGCTTACTGCTGTTTCTTCCATATGCCGGTAATGGGCTGAAAACGCCTGTCTTGGGACTCTGCAGAGAAAGTTTTTGCAGACTGCTGAATCCACACACGGGTTTAACTCTGGAAGTTGAGTGCACACATTGACAACCGTTCTGTTAGATAGCTGCGTTTTGGATTTAGAAGCAGATATTTCCCTGTGCTTACTGCTGTTTCTTCCATATGCCGGTAATGGGCTGAAAACGCCTGTTTTGGGACTCTGCAGAGAAAGTGTTTGCAGACTGCTGAATCCACACAGGGGTTTAACTCTGGAAGTTGAGTGCACACATTGACAACCGTTCTGTTAGATAGCTGCGTTTTGGATTTAGAAGCAGATATTTCCCTGTGCTTACTGCTGTTTCTTCCATAT
Organism: Aotus nancymaae; assembly: GCF_030222135.1. Classification (NCBI taxonomy): domain Eukaryota; kingdom Metazoa; phylum Chordata; class Mammalia; order Primates; family Aotidae; genus Aotus; species Aotus nancymaae. Next base: position 40,895 of record NW_026989412.1, read on the forward strand.
GCCGGTAATGGGCTGAAAACGGCTGTTTTGGGACTCTGCAGAGAAAGTGTTTGCAGACTGCTGAATCCACACACGGGTTTAACTCTGGAAGTTGAGAGCGCATATTGACCACCGTTCTGTTAGATAGCTGCGTTTTGGATTTAGAAGCAGATATTTCCCTGTGCTTACTGCTGTTTCTTCCATATGCCGGTAATGGGCTGAAAACGCCTGTTTTGGGACTCTGCAGAGAAAGTGTTTGCAGACTACTGAATCCACACACGGGTTTAACTCTGGAAGTTGAGTGCACACATTGACAACCGTTCTGTTAGATAGCTGCGTTTTGGATTTAGAAGCAGATATTTCCCTGTGCTTACTGCTGTTTCTTCCATATGCCGGTAATGGGCTGAAAACGCCTGTTTTGGGACTCTGCAGAGAAAGTGTTTGCAGACTGCTGAATCCACACACGGGTTTAACTCTGGAAATTGAGTGCACACATTGACAACCGTTCTGTTAGTTAGCTGCGTTTTGGATTTAGAAGCAGATATTTCCCTGTGCTTACTGCTGTTTCTTCCATATGCCGGTAATGGGCTGAAAACGCCTGGTTTGGGACTCTGCAGAGAAAGTGTTTGCAGACTGCTGAATCCACACACGGGTTTAACTCTGGAAGTTGAGTGCACACATTGACAACCGTTCTGTTAGATAGCTGCGTTTTGGATTTAGAAGCAGATATTTCCCTGTGCTTACTGCTGTTTCTTCCATATGCCGGTAATGGGCTGAAAACGCCTGTTTTGGGACGCTGCAGAGAAAGTGTTTGCAGACTGCTGAATCCACACACGGGTTTAACTCTGGAAGTTGAGTGCACACATTGACAGCCGTTCTGTTAGATAGCTGCGTTTTGGATTTAGAAGCAGATATTTCCCTGTGCTTACTGCTGTTTCTTCCATATGCCGGTAATGGGCTGAAAACGGCTGTTTTGGGACTCTGCAGAGAAAGTGTTTGCAGACTGCTGAATCCACACACGGGTTTAACTCTGGAAGTTGAGTGCACACATTGACAACCGTTCTGTTAGATAGCTGCGTTTTGGATTTAGAAGCAGATATTTCCCTGTGCTTACTGCTGTTTCTTCCATATGCCGGTAATGGGCTGAAAACGCCTGTTTTGGGACTCTGCAGAGAAAGTGTTTGCAGACTGCTGAATCCACACACGGGTTTAACTCTGGAAGTTGAGTGCACACATTGACAACCGTTCTGTTAGATAGCTGCGTTTTGGATTTAGAAGCAGATATTTCCCTGTGCTTACTGCTGTTTCTTCCATATGCCGGTAATGGGCTGAAAACGCCTGTTTTGGGACTCTGCAGAGAAAGTGTTTGCAGACTGCTGAATCCACACACGGGTTTAACTCTGGAAGTTGAGTGCACACATTGACAACCGTTCTGTTAGATAGCTGCGTTTTGGATTTAGAAGCAGATATTTCCCTGTGCTTACTGCTGTTTCTTCCATATGCCGGTAATGGGCTGAAAACGCCTGTCTTGGGACTCTGCAGAGAAAGTTTTTGCAGACTGCTGAATCCACACACCGGTTTAACTCTGGAAGTTGAGTGCACACATTGACAACCGTTCTGTTAGATAGCTGCATTTTGGATTTAGAAGCAGATATTTCCCTGTGCTTACTGCTGTTTCTTCCATATGCCGGTAATGGGCTGAAAACGCCTGTTTTGGGACTCTGCAGAGAAAGTGTTTGCAGACTGCTGAATCCACACACGGGTTTAACTCTGGAAGTTGAGTGCACACATTGACAACCGTTCTGTTAGATAGCTGCGTTTTGGATTTAGAAGCAGATATTTCCCTGTGCTTACTGCTGTTTCTTCCATAGGCCGGTAATGGGCTGAAAACGCCTGTCTTGGGACCCTGCAGAGAAAGTGTTTGCAGACTGCTGAATCCACACACGGGTTTAACTCTGGAAGTTGAGTGCACACATTGACAACCGTTCTGTTAGATAGCTGCGTTTTGGATTTAGAAGCAGATATTTCCCTGTGCTTACTGCTGTTTCTTCCATATGCCGGTAATGGGCTGAAAACGCCTGTCTTGGGACTCTGCAGAGAAAGTTTTTGCAGACTGCTGAATCCACACACGGGTTTAACTCTGGAAGTTGAGTGCACACATTGACAACCGTTCTGTTAGATAGCTGCGTTTTGGATTTAGAAGCAGATATTTCCCTGTGCTTACTGCTGTTTCTTCCATATGCCGGTAATGGGCTGAAAACGCCTGTTTTGGGACTCTGCAGAGAAAGTGTTTGCAGACTGCTGAATCCACACAGGGGTTTAACTCTGGAAGTTGAGTGCACACATTGACAACCGTTCTGTTAGATAGCTGCGTTTTGGATTTAGAAGCAGATATTTCCCTGTGCTTACTGCTGTTTCTTCCATATGCCGGTAATGGGCTGAAAACGCCTGTTTTGGGACTCTGCAGAGAAAGTGTTTGCAGACTGCTGAATCCACACACGGGTTTAACTCTGGAAGTTGAGTGCGCACATTGACCACCGTTCTGTTAGATAGCTGCGTTTTGGATTTAGAAGCAGATATTTCCCTGTGCTTACTGCTGTTTCTTCCATATGCCGGTAATGGGCTGAAAACGCCTGTTTTGGGACTCTGCAGAGAAAGTGTTTGCAGACTACTGAATCCACACACGGGTTTAACTCTGGAAGTTGAGTGCACACATTGACAACCGTTCTGTTAGATAGCTGCGTTTTGGATTTAGAAGCAGATATTTCCCTGTGCTTACTGCTGTTTCTTCCATATGCCGGTAATGGGCTGAAAACGCCTGTTTTGGGACTCTGCAGAGAAAGTGTTTGCAGACTGCTGAATCCACACACGGGTTTAACTCTGGAAATTGAGTGCACACATTGACAACCGTTCTGTTAGTTAGCTGCGTTTTGGATTTAGAAGCAGATATTTCCCTGTGCTTACTGCTGTTTCTTCCATATGCCGGTAATGGGCTGAAAACGCCTGGTTTGGGACTCTGCAGAGAAAGTGTTTGCAGACTGCTGAATCCACACACGGGTTTAACTCTGGAAGTTGAGTGCACACATTGACAACCGTTCTGTTAGATAGCTGCGTTTTGGATTTAGAAGCAGATATTTCCCTGTGCTTACTGCTGTTTCTTCCATATGCCGGTAATGGGCTGAAAACGCCTGTTTTGGGACGCTGCAGAGAAAGTGTTTGCAGACTGCTGAATCCACACACGGGTTTAACTCTGGAAGTTGAGTGCACACATTGACAACCGTTCTGTTAGATAGCTGCGTTTTGGATTTAGAAGCAGATATTTCCCTGTGCTTACTGCTGTTTCTTCCATATGCCGGTAATGGGCTGAAAACGCCTGTTTTGGGACTCTGCAGTGAAAGTGTTTGCAGACTGCTGAATCCACACACGGGTTTAACTCTGGAAGTTGAGTGCACACATTGACAACCGTTCTGTTAGATAGCTGCGTTTTGGATTTAGAAGCAGATATTTCCCTGTGCTTACTGCTGTTTCTTCCATATGCCGGTAATGGGCTGAAAACGCCTGTTTTGGGACTCTGCAGAGAAAGTGTTTGCAGACTGCTGAATCCACACACGGGTTTAACTCTGGAAGTTGAGTGCACACATTGACAACCGTTCTGTTAGATAGCTGCGTTTTGGATTTAGAAGCAGATATTTCCCTGTGCTTACTGCTGTTTCTTCCATATGCCGGTAATGGGCTGAAAACGCCTGTCTTGGGACTCTGCAGAGAAAGTTTTTGCAGACTGCTGAATCCACACACCGGTTTAACTCTGGAAGTTGAGTGCACACATTGACAACCGTTCTGTTAGATAGCTGCATTTTGGATTTAGAAGCAGATATTTCCCTGTGCTTACTGCTGTTTCTTCCATATGCCGGTAATGGGCTGAAAACGCCTGTTTTGGGACTCTGCAGAGAAAGTGTTTGCAGACTGCTGAATCCACACACGGGTTTAACTCTGGAAGTTGAGTGCACACATTGACCACCGTTCTGTTAGATAGCTGCGTTTTGGATTTAGAAGCAGATATTTCCCTGTGCTTACTGCTGTTTCTTCCATATGCCGGTAATGGGCTGAAAACGCCTGTTTTGGGACTCTGCAGAGAAAGTGTTTGCAGACTGCTGAATCCACACACGGGTTTAACTCTGGAAGTTGAGTGCACACATTGACAACCGTTCTGTTAGATAGCTGCGTTTTGGATTTAGAAGCAGATATTTCCCTGTGCTTACTGCTGTTTCTTCCATATGCCGGTAATGGGCTGAAAACGCCTGTTTTGGGACTCTGCAGAGAAAGTGTTTGCAGACTGCTGAATCCACACACGGGTTTAACTCTGGAAGTTGAGTGCACACATTGACAACCGTTCTGTTAGATAGCTGCGTTTTGGATTTAGAAGCAGATATTTCCCTGTGCTTACTGCTGTTTCTTCCATATGCCGGTAATGGGCTGAAAACGCCTGTTTTGGGACTCTGCAGAGAAAGTGTTTGCAGACTGCTGAATCCACACACGGGTTTAACTCTGGAAGTTGAGTGCACACATTGACAACCGTTCTGTTAGATAGCTGCGTTTTGGATTTAGAAGCAGATATTTCCCTGTGCTTACTGCTGTTTCTTCCATATGCCGGTAATGGGCTGAAAACGCCTGTCTTGGGACTCTGCAGAGAAAGTTTTTGCAGACTGCTGAATCCACACACCGGTTTAACTCTGGAAGTTGAGTGCACACATTGACAACCGTTCTGTTAGATAGCTGCATTTTGGATTTAGAAGCAGATATTTCCCTGTGCTTACTGCTGTTTATTCCATATGCCGGTAATGGGCTGAAAACGCCTGTTTTGGGACTCTGCAGAGAAAGTGTTTGCAGACTGCTGAATCCACACACGGGTTTAACTCTGGAAGTTGAGTGCACACATTGACCACCGTTCTGTTAGATAGCTGCGTTTTGGATTTAGAAGCAGATATTTCCCTGTGCTTACTGCTGTTTCTTCCATATGCCGGTAATGGGCTGAAAACGCCTGTTTTGGGACTCTGCAGAGAAAGTGTTTGCAGACTGCTGAATCCACACACGGGTTTAACTCTGGAAGTTGAGTGCACACATTGACAACCGTTCTGTTAGATAGCTGCGTTTTGGATTTAGAAGCAGATATTTCCCTGTGCTTACTGCTGTTTCTTCCATATGCCGGTAATGGGCTGAAAACGCCTGTTTTGGGACTCTGCAGAGAAAGTGTTTGCAGACTGCTGAATCCACACACGGGTTTAACTCTGGAAGTTGAGTGCGCACATTGACCACCGTTCTGTTAGATAGCTTCGTTTTGGATTTAGAAGCAGATATTTCCCTGTGCTTACTGCTGTTTCTTCCATATGCCGGTAATGGGCTGAAAACGCCTGTTTTGGGACTCTGCAGAGAAAGTGTTTGCAGACTACTGAATCCACACACGGGTTTAACTCTGGAAGTTGAGTGCACACATTGACAACCGTTCTGTTAGATAGCTGCGTTTTGGATTTAGAAGCAGATATTTCCCTGTGCTTACTGCTGTTTCTTCCATATGCCGGTAATGGGCTGAAAACGCCTGTTTTGGGACTCTGCAGAGAAAGTGTTTGCAGACTGCTGAATCCACACACGGGTTTAACTCTGGAAATTGAGTGCACACATTGACAACCGTTCTGTTAGTTAGCTGCGTTTTGGATTTAGAAGCAGATATTTCCCTGTGCTTACTGCTGTTTCTTCCATATGCCGGTAATGGGCTGAAAACGCCTGGTTTGGGACTCTGCAGAGAAAGTGTTTGCAGACTGCTGAATCCACACACGGGTTTAACTCTGGAAGTTGAGTGCACACATTGACAACCGTTCTGTTAGATAGCTGCGTTTTGGATTTAGAAGCAGATATTTCCCTGTGCTTACTGCTGTTTCTTCCATATGCCGGTAATGGGCTGAAAACGCCTGTTTTGGGACGCTGCAGAGAAAGTGTTTGCAGACTGCTGAATCCACACACGGGTTTAACTCTGGAAGTTGAGTGCACACATTGACAGCCGTTCTGTTAGATAGCTGCGTTTTGGATTTAGAAGCAGATATTTCCCTGTGCTTACTGCTGTTTCTTCCATATGACGGTAATGGGCTGAAAACGCCTGTTTTGGGACTCTGCAGAGAAAGTGTTTGCAGACTGCTGAATCCACACACGGGTTTAACTCTGGAAGTTGAGTGCACACATTGACAACCGTTCTGTTAGATAGCTGCGTTTTGGATTTAGAAGCAGATATTTCCCTGTGCTTACTGCTGTTTCTTCCATATGCCGGTAATGGGCTGAAAACGCCTGTTTTGGGACTCTGCAGTGAAAGTGTTTGCAGACTGCTGAATCCACACACGGGTTTAACTCTGGAAGTTGAGTGCACACATTGACAACCGTTCTGTTAGATAGCTGCGTTTTGGATTTAGAAGCAGATATTTCACTGTGCTTACTGCTGTTTCTTCCATATGCCGGTAATGGGCTGAAAACGCCTGTTTTGGGACTCTGCAGAGAAAGTGTTTGCAGACTGCTGAATCCACACACGGGTTTAACTCTGGAAGTTGAGTGCACACATTGACAACCGTTCTGTTAGATAGCTGCGTTTTGGATTTAGAAGCAGATATTTCCCTGTGCTTACTGCTGTTTCTTCCATATGCCGGTAATGGGCTGAAAACGCCTGTCTTGGGACTCTGCAGAGAAAGTTTTTGCAGACTGCTGAATCCACACACCGGTTTAACTCTGGAAGTTGAGTGCACACATTGACAACCGTTCTGTTAGATAGCTGCATTTTGGATTTAGAAGCAGATATTTCCCTGTGCTTACTGCTGTTTCTTCCATATGCCGGTAATGGGCTGAAAACGCCTGTTTTGGGACTCTGCAGAGAAAGTGTTTGCAGACTGCTGAATCCACACACGGGTTTAACTCTGGAAGTTGAGTGCACACATTGACCACCGTTCTGTTAGATAGCTGCGTTTTGGATTTAGAAGCAGATATTTCCCTGTGCTTACTGCTGTTTCTTCCATATGCCGGTAATGGGCTGAAAACGCCTGTTTTGGGACTCTGCAGAGAAAGTGTTTGCAGACTGCTGAATCCACACACGGGTTTAACTCTGGAAGTTGAGTGCACACATTGACAACCGTTCTGTTAGATAGCTGCGTTTTGGATTTAGAAGCAGATATTTCCCTGTGCTTACTGCTGTTTCTTCCATATGCCGGTAATGGGCTGAAAACGCCTGTCTTGGGACTCTGCAGAGAAAGTTTTTGCAGACTGCTGAATCCACACACCGGTTTAACTCTGGAAGTTGAGTGCACACATTGACAACCGTTCTGTTAGATAGCTGCATTTTGGATTTAGAAGCAGATATTTCCCTGTGCTTACTGCTGTTTCTTCCATATGCCGGTAATGGGCTGAAAACGCCTGTTTTGGGACTCTGCAGAGAAAGTGTTTGCAGACTGCTGAATCCACACACGGGTTTAACTCTGGAAGTTGAGTGCACACATTGACCACCGTTCTGTTAGATAGCTGCGTTTTGGATTTAGAAGCAGATATTTCCCTGTGCTTACTGCTGTTTCTTCCATATGCCGGTAATGGGCTGAAAACGCCTGTTTTGGGACTCTGCAGAGAAAGTGTTTGCAGACTGCTGAATCCACACACGGGTTTAACTCTGGAAGTTGAGTGCACACATTGACAACCGTTCTGTTAGATAGCTGCGTTTTGGATTTAGAAGCAGATATTTCCCTGTGCTTACTGCTGTTTCTTCCATATGCCGGTAATGGGCTGAAAACGCCTGTTTTGGGACTCTGCAGAGAAAGTGTTTGCAGACTGCTGAATCCACACACGGGTTTAACTCTGGAAGTTGAGTGCGCACATTGACCACCGTTCTGTTAGATAGCTGCGTTTTGGATTTAGAAGCAGATATTTCCCTGTGCTTACTGCTGTTTCTTCCATATGCCGGTAATGGGCTGAAAACGCCTGTTTTGGGACTCTGCAGAGAAAGTGTTTGCAGACTACTGAATCCACACACGGGTTTAACTCTGGAAGTTGAGTGCACACATTGACAACCGTTCTGTTAGATAGCTGCGTTTTGGATTTAGAAGCAGATATTTCCCTGTGCTTACTGCTGTTTCTTCCATATGCCGGTAATGGGCTGAAAACGCCTGTCTTGGGACTCTGCAGAGAAAGTGTTTGCAGACTGCTGAATCCACACACGGGTTTAACTCTGGAAGTTGAGTGCACACATTGACAACCGTTCTGTTAGATAGCTGCGTTTTGGATTTAGAAGCAGATATTTCCCTGTGCTTACTGCTGTTTCTTCCATATGCCGGTAATGGGCTGAAAACGCCTGTTTTGGGACTCTGCAGAGAAAGTGTTTGCAGACTGCTGAATCCACACACGGGTTTAACTCTGGAAGTTGAGTGCACACATTGACAACCGTTCTGTTAGATAGCTGCGTTTTGGATTTAGAAGCAGATATTTCCCTGTGCTTACTGCTGTTTCTTCCATATGCCGGTAATGGGCTGAAAACGCCTGTTTTGGGACTCTGCAGAGAAAGTGTTTGCAGACTGCTGAATCCACACACGGGTTTAACTCTGGAAGTTGAGTGCACACATTGACAACCGTTCTGTTAGATAGCTGCGTTTTGGATTTAGAAGCAGATATTTCCCTGTGCTTACTGCTGTTTCTTCCATATGCCGGTAATGGGCTGAAAAACGCCTGTTTTGGGACTCTGCAGAGAAAGTGTTTGCAGACTGCTGAATCCACACACGGGTTTAACTCTGGAAGTTGAGTGCACACATTGACAACCGTTCTGTTAGATAGCTGCGTTTTGGATTTAGAAGCAGATATTTCCCTGTGCTTACTGCTGTTTCTTCCATATGCCGGTAATGGGCTGAAAACGCCTGTTTTGGGACTCTGCAGAGAAAGTGTTTGCAGACTGCTGAAAACACACACGGGTTTAACTCTGGAAGTTGAGTGCACACATTGACAACCGTTCTGTTAGATAGCTGCGTTTTGGATTTAGAAACAGATATTTCCCTGTGCTTACTGCTGTTTCTTCCATATGCCGGTAATGGGCTGAAAACGCCTGTTTTGGGACTCTGCAGAGAAAGTGTTTGCAGACTGCTGAATCCACACACGGGTTTAACTCTGGAAGTTGAGTGCACACATTGACAACCGTTCTGTTAGATAGCTGCATTTTGGATTTAGAAGCAGATATTTCCCTGTGCTTACTGCTGTTTCTTCCATATGCCGGTAATGGGCTGAAAACGCCTGTTTTGGGACTCTGCAGAGAAAGTGTTTGCAGACTGCTGAATCCACACACGGGTTTAACTCTGGAAGTTGAGTGCACACATTGACAACCGTTCTGTTAGATAGCTGCGTTTTGGATTTAGAAGCAGATATTTCCCTGTGCTTACTGCTGTTTCTTCCATATGCCGGTAATGGGCTGAAAACGCCTGTTTTGGGACTCTGCAGAGAAAGTGTTTGCAGACTGCTGAATCCACACACGGGTTTAACTCTGGAAGTTGAGTGCACACATTGACAACCGTTCTGTTAGATAGCTGCGTTTTGGATTTAGAAGCAGATATTTCCCTGTGCTTACTGCTGTTTCTTCCATATGCCGGTAATGGGCTGAAAACGCCTGTCTTGGGACTCTGCAGAGAAAGTTTTTGCAGACTGCTGAATCCACACACCGGTTTAACTCTGGAAGTTGAGTGCACACATTGACAACCGTTCTGTTAGATAGCTGCATTTTGGATTTAGAAGCAGATATTTCCCTGTGCTTACTGCTGTTTCTTCCATATGCCGGTAATGGGCTGAAAACGCCTGTTTTGGGACTCTGCAGAGAAAGTGTTTGCAGACTGCTGAATCCACACACGGGTTTAACTCTGGAAGTTGAGTGCACACATTGACAACCGTTCTGTTAGATAGCTGCGTTTTGGATTTAGAAGCAGATATTTCCCTGTGCTTACTGCTGTTTCTTCCATATGCCGGTAATGGGCTGAAAACGCCTGTCTTGGGACTCTGCAGAGAAAGTGTTTGCAGACTGCTGAATCCACACACGGGTTTAACTCTGGAAGTTGAGTGCACACATTGACAACCGTTCTGTTAGATAGCTGCGTTTTGGATTTAGAAGCAGATATTTCCCTGTGCTTACTGCTGTTTCTTCCATATGCCGGTAATGGGCTGAAAACGCCTGTCTTGGGACTCTGCAGAGAAAGTTTTTGCAGACTGCTGAATCCACACACGGGTTTAACTCTGGAAGTTGAGTGCACACATTGACAACCGTTCTGTTAGATAGCTGCGTTTTGGATTTAGAAGCAGATATTTCCCTGTGCTTACTGCTGTTTCTTCCATATGCCGGTAATGGGCTGAAAACGCCTGTTTTGGGACTCTGCAGAGAAAGTGTTTGCAGACTGCTGAATCCACACAGGGGTTTAACTCTGGAAGTTGAGTGCACACATTGACAACCGTTCTGTTAGATAGCTGCGTTTTGGATTTAGAAGCAGATATTTCCCTGTGCTTACTGCTGTTTCTTCCATATGCCGGTAATGGGCTGAAAACGCCTGTTTTGGGACTCTGCAGAGAAAGTGTTTGCAGACTGCTGAATCCACACACGGGTTTAACTCTGGAAGTTGAGTGCGCACATTGACCACCGTTCTGTTAGATAGCTGCGTTTTGGATTTAGAAGCAGATATTTCCCTGTGCTTACTGCTGTTTCTTCCATATGCCGGTAATGGGCTGAAAACGCCTGTTTTGGGACTCTGCAGAGAAAGTGTTTGCAGACTACTGAATCCACACACGGGTTTAACTCTGGAAGTTGAGTGCACACATTGGCAACCGTTCTGTTAGATAGCTGCGTTTTGGATTTAGAAGCAGATATTTCCCTGTGCTTACTGCTGTTTCTTCCATATGCCGGTAATGGGCTGAAAACGCCTGTTTTGGGACTCTGCAGAGAAAGTGTTTGCAGACTGCTGAATCCACACACGGGTTTAACTCTGGAAATTGAGTGCACACATTGACAACCGTTCTGTTAGTTAGCTGCGTTTTGGATTTAGAAGCAGATATTTCCCTGTGCTTACTGCTGTTTCTTCCATATGCCGGTAATGGGCTGAAAACGCCTGGTTTGGGACTCTGCAGAGAAAGTGTTTGCAGACTGCTGAATCCACACACGGGTTTAACTCTGGAAGTTGAGTGCACACATTGACAACCGTTCTGTTAGATAGCTGCGTTTTGGATTTAGAAGCAGATATTTCCCTGTGCTTACTGCTGTTTCTTCCATATGCCGGTAATGGGCTGAAAACGCCTGTTTTGGGACTCTGCAGAGAAAGTGTTTGCAGACTGCTGAATCCACACACGGGTTTAACTCTGGAAGTTGAGTGCACACATTGACAACCGTTCTGTTAGATAGCTGCATTTTGGATTTAGAAGCAGATATTTCCCTGTGCTTACTGCTGTTTCTTCCATATGCCGGTAATGGGCTGAAAACGCCTGTTTTGGGACTCTGCAGAGAAAGTGTTTGCAGACTGCTGAATCCACACACGGGTTTAACTCTGGAAGTTGAGTGCACACATTGACAACCGTTCTGTTAGAGAGCTGCGTTTTGGATTTAGAAGCAGATATTTCCCTGTGCTTACTGCTGTTTCTTCCATATGCCGGTAATGGGCTGAAAACGCCTGTTTTGGGACTCTGCAGAGAAAGTGTTTGCAGACTGCTGAATCCACACACGGGTTTAACTCTGGAAGTTGAGTGCACACATTGACAACCGTTCTGTTAGATAGCTGCGTTTTGGATTTAGAAGCAGATATTTCCCTGTGCTTACTGCTGTTTCTTCCATATGCCGGTAATGGGCTGAAAACGCCTGTCTTGGGACTCTGCAGAGAAAGTGTTTGCAGACTGCTGAATCCACACACGGGTTTAACTCTGGAAGTTTAGTGCACACATTGGCAACCGTTCTGTTAGATAGCTGCGTTTTGGATTTAGAAGCAGATATTTCCCTGTGCTTACTGCTGTTTCTTCCATATGCCGGTAATGGGCTGAAAACGCCTGTTTTGGGACTCTGCAGAGAAAGTGTTTGCAGACTGCTGAATCCACACACGGGTTTAACTCTGGAAATTGAGTGCACACATTGACAACCGTTCTGTTAGTTAGCTGCGTTTTGGATTTAGAAGCAGATATTTCCCTGTGCTTACTGCTGTTTCTTCCATATGCCGGTAATGGGCTGAAAACGCCTGGTTTGGGACTCTGCAGAGAAAGTGTTTGCAGACTGCTGAATCCACACACGGGTTTAACTCTGGAAGTTGAGTGCACACATTGACAACCGTTCTGTTAGATAGCTGCGTTTTGGATTTAGAAGCAGATATTTCCCTGTGCTTACTGCTGTTTCTTCCATATGCCGGTAATGGGCTGAAAACGCCTGTTTTGGGACTCTGCAGAGAAAGTGTTTGCAGACTGCTGAATCCACACACGGGTTTAACTCTGGAAGTTGAGTGCACACATTGACAGTCGTTCTGTTAGATAGCTGCGTTTTGGATTTAGAAGCAGATATTTCCCTGTGCTTACTGCTGTTTCTTCCATATGCCGGTAATGGGCTGAAAACGCCTGTTTTGGGACTCTGCAGAGAAAGTGTTTGCAGACTGCTGAATCCACACACGGGTTTAACTCTGGAAGTTGAGTGCACACATTGACAACCGTTCTGTTAGATAGCTGCGTTTTGGATTTAGAAGCAGATATTTCCCTGTGCTTACTGCTGTTTCTTCCATATGCCGGTAATGGGCTGAAAACGCCTGTTTTGGGACTCTGCAGAGAAAGTGTTTGCAGACTGCTGAATCCACACACGGGTTTAACTCTGGAAATTGAGTGCACACATTGACAACCGTTCTGTTAGTTAGCTGCGTTTTGGATTTAGAAGCAGATATTTCCCTGTGCTTACTGCTGTTTCTTCCATATGCCGGTAATGGGCTGAAAACGCCTGGTTTGGGACTCTGCAGAGAAAGTGTTTGCAGACTGCTGAATCCACACACGGGTTTAACTCTGGAAGTTGAGTGCACACATTGACAACCGTTCTGTTAGATAGCTGCGTTTTGGATTTAGAAGCAGATATTTCCCTGTGCTTACTGCTGTTTCTTCCATATGCCGGTAATGGGCTGAAAACGCCTGTTTTGGGACTCTGCAGAGAAAGTGTTTGCAGACTGCTGAATCCACACACGGGTTTAACTCTGGAAGTTGAGTGCACACATTGACAGCCGTTCTGTTAGATAGCTGCGTTTTGGATTTAGAAGCAGATATTTCCCTGTGCTTACTGCTGTTTCTTCCATATGCCGGTAATGGGCTGAAAACGCCTGTTTTGGGACTCTGCAGAGAAAGTGTTTGCAGACTGCTGAATCCACACACGGGTTTAACTCTGGAAGTTGAGTGCACACATTGACAACCGTTCTGTTAGATAGCTGCGTTTTGGATTTAGAAGCAGATATTTCCCTGTGCTTACTGCTGTTTCTTCCATATGCCGGTAATGGGCTGAAAACGCCTGTTTTGGGACTCTGCAGAGAAAGTGTTTGCAGACTGCTGAATCCACACACGGGTTTAACTCTGGAAATTGAGTGCACACATTGACAACCGTTCTGTTAGTTAGCTGCGTTTTGGATTTAGAAGCAGATATTTCCCTGTGCTTACTGCTGTTTCTTCCATATGCCGGTAATGGGCTGAAAACGCCTGGTTTGGGACTCTGAAGAGAAAGTGTTTGCAGACTGCTGAATCCACACACGGGTTTAACTCTGGAAGTTGAGTGCACACATTGACAACCGTTCTGTTAGATAGCTGCGTTTTGGATTTAGAAGCAGATATTTCCCTGTGCTTACTGCTGTTTCTTCCATATGCCGGTAATGGGCTGAAAACGCCTGTTTTGGGACTCTGCAGAGAAAGTGTTTGCAGACTGCTGAATCCACACACGGGTTTAACTCTGGAAGTTGAGTGCACACATTGACAGCCGTTCTGTTAGATAGCTGCGTTTTGGATTTAGAAGCAGATATTTCCCTGTGCTTACTGCTGTTTCTTCCATATGCCGGTAATGGGCTGAAAACGCCTGTTTTGGGACTCTGCAGAGAAAGTGTTTGCAGACTGCTGAATCCACACACGGGTTTAACTCTGGAAGTTGAGTGCACACATTGACAACCGTTCTGTTAGATAGCTGCGTTTTGGATTTAGAAGCAGATATTTCCCTGTGCTTACTGCTGTTTCTTCCATATGCCGGTAATGGGCTGAAAACGCCTGTTTTGGGACTCTGCAGAGAAAGTGTTTGCAGACTGCTGAATCCACACACGGGTTTAACTCTGGAAGTTGAGTGCACACATTGACAACCGTTCTGTTAGATAGCTGCGTTTTGGATTTAGAAGCAGATATTTCCCTGTGCTTACTGCTGTTTCTTCCATATGCCGGTAATGGGCTGAAAACGCCTGTTTTGGGACTCTGCAGAGAAAGTGTTTGCAGACTGCTGAATCCACACACGGGTTTAACTCTGGAAGTTGAGTGCACACATTGACAACCGTTCTGTTAGATAGCTGCATTTTGGATTTAGAAGCAGATATTTCCCTGTGCTTACTGCTGTTTCTTCCATATGCCGGTAATGGGCTGAAAACGCCTGTTTTGGGACTCTGCAGAGAAAGTGTTTGCAGACTGCTGAATCCACACACGGGTTTAACTCTGGAAGTTGAGTGCACACATTGACAACCGTTCTGTTAGATAGCTGCGTTTTGGATTTAGAAGCAGATATTTCCCTGTGCTTACTGCTGTTTCTTCCATATGCCGGTAATGGGCTGAAAACGCCTGTTTTGGGACTCTGCAGAGAAAGTGTTTGCAGACTGCTGAATCCACACACGGGTTTAACTCTGGAAGTTGAGTGCACACATTGACAACCGTTCTGTTAGATAGCTGCGTTTTGGATTTAGAAGCAGATATTTCCCTGTGCTTACTGCTGTTTCTTCCATATGCCGGTAATGGGCTGAAAACGCCTGTCTTGGGACTCTGCAGAGAAAGTGTTTGCAGACTGCTGAATCCACACACGGGTTTAACTCTGGAAGTTTAGTGCACACATTGACAACCGTTCTGTTAGATAGCTGCGTTTTGGATTTAGAAGCAGATATTTCCCTGTGCTTACTGCTGTTTCTTCCATATGCCGGTAATGGGCTGAAAACGCCTGTTTTGGGACTCTGCAGAGAAAGTGTTTGCAGACTGCTGAATCCACACACGGGTTTAACTCTGGAAGTTGAGTGCACACATTGACCACCGTTCTGTTAGATAGCTGCGTTTTGGATTTAGAAGCAGATATTTCCCTGTGCTTACTGCTGTTTCTTCCATATGCCGGTAATGGGCTGAAAACGCCTGTTTTGGGACTCTGCAGAGAAAGTGTTTGCAGACTGCTGAATCCACACACGGGTTTAACTCTGGAAGTTGAGTGCACACATTGACAACCGTTCTGTTAGATAGCTGCGTTTTGGATTTAGAAGCAGATATTTCCCTGTGCTTACTGCTGTTTCTTCCATATGCCGGTAATGGGCTGAAAACGCCTGTTTTGGGACTCTGCAGAGAAAGTGTTTGCAGACTGCTGAATCCACACACGGGTTTAACTCTGGAAGTTGAGTGCACACATTGACCACCGTTCTGATAGATTGCTACGTTTTGGATTTAGAAGCAGATATTTCCCTGTGCTTACTGCTGTTTCTTCCATATGCCGGTAATGGGCTGAAAACGCCTGTTTTGGGACTCTGCAGAGAAAGTGTTTGCAGACTGCTGAATCCACACACGGGTTTAACTCTGGAAGTTGAGTGCACACATTGACAACCGTTCTGTTAGATAGCTGCGTTTTGGATTTAGAAGCAGATATTTCCCTGTGCTTACTGCTGTTTCTTCCATATGCCGGTAATGGGCTGAAAACGCCTGTCTTGGGACTCTGCAGAGAAAGTGTTTGCAGACTGCTGAATCCACACACGGGTTTAACTCTGGAAGTTGAGTGCACACATTGACAACCGTTCTGTTAGATAGCTGCGTTTTGGATTTAGAAGCAGATATTTCCCTGTGCTTACTGCTGTTTCTTCCATATGCCGGTAATGGGCTGAAAACGCCTGTTTTGGGACTCTGCAGAGAAAGTGTTTGCAGACTGCTGAATCCACACACGGGTTTAACTCTGGAAGTTGAGTGCACACATTGACAACCGTTCTGTTAGATAGCTGCGTTTTGGATTTAGAAGCAGATATTTCCCTGTGCTTACTGCTGTTTCTTCCATATGCCGGTAATGGGCTGAAAACGCCTGTTTTGGGACTCTGCAGAGAAAGTGTTTGCAGACTGCTGAATCCACACACGGGTTTAACTCTGGAAGTTGAGTGCACACATTGACAACCGTTCTGTTAGATAGCTGCGTTTTGGATTTAGAAGCAGATATTTCCCTGTGCTTACTGCTGTTTCTTCCATATGCCGGTAATGGGCTGAAAACGCCTGTTTTGGGACTCTGCAGAGAAAGTGTTTGCAGACTGCTGAATCCACACACGGGTTTAACTCTGGAAGTTGAGTGCACACATTGACAACCGTTCTGTTAGATAGCTGCGTTTTGGATTTAGAAGCAGATATTTCCCTGTGCTTACTGCTGTTTCTTCCATATGCCGGTAATGGGCTGAAAACGCCTGTTTTGGGACTCTGCAGAGAAAGTGTTTGCAGACTGCTGAATCCACACACGGGTTTAACTCTGGAAGTTGAGTGCACACATTGACAACCGTTCTGTTAGATAGCTGCGTTTTGGATTTAGAAGCAGATATTTCCCTGTGCTTACTGCTGTTTCTTCCATATGCCGGTAATGGGCTGAAAACGCCTGTTTTGGGACTCTGCAGAGAAAGTGTTTGCAGACTGCTGAATCCACACACGGGTTTAACTCTGGAAGTTGAGTGCACACATTGACAACCGTTCTGTTAGATAGCTGCGTTTTGGATTTAGAAGCAGATATTTCCCTGTGCTTACTGCTGTTTCTTCCATATGCCGGTAATGGGCTGAAAACGCCTGTTTTGGGACTCTGCAGAGAAAGTGTTTGCAGACTGCTGAATCCACACACGGGTTTAACTCTGGAAGTTGAGTGCACACATTGACCACCGTTCTGTTAGATAGCTGCGTTTTGGATTTAGAAGCAGATATTTCCCTGTGCTTACTGCTGTTTCTTCCATATGCCGGTAATGGGCTGAAAACGCCTGTTTTGGGACTCTGCAGAGAAAGTGTTTGCAGACTGCTGAATCCACACACGGGTTTAACTCTGGAAGTTGAGTGCACACATTGACAACCGTTCTGTTAGATAGCTGCGTTTTGGATTTAGAAGCAGATATTTCCCTGTGCTTACTGCTGTTTCTTCCATATGCCGGTAATGGGCTGAAAACGCCTGTTTTGGGACTCTGCAGAGAAAGTGTTTGCAGACTGCTGAATCCACACACGGGTTTAACTCTGGAAGTTGAGTGCACACATTGACCACCGTTCTGATAGATTGCTACGTTTTGGATTTAGAAGCAGATATTTCCCTGTGCTTACTGCTGTTTCTTCCATATGCCGGTAATGGGCTGAAAACGCCTGTTTTGGGACTCTGCAGAGAAAGTGTTTGCAGACTGCTGAATCCACACACGGGTTTAACTCTGGAAGTTGAGTGCACACATTGACAACCGTTCTGTTAGATAGCTGCGTTTTGGATTTAGAAGCAGATATTTCCCTGTGCTTACTGCTGTTTCTTCCATATGCCGGTAATGGGCTGAAAACGCCTGTCTTGGGACTCTGCAGAGAAAGTGTTTGCAGACTGCTGAATCCACACACGGGTTTAACTCTGGAAGTTGAGTGCACACATTGACAACCGTTCTGTTAGATAGCTGCGTTTTGGATTTAGAAGCAGATATTTCCCTGTGCTTACTGCTGTTTCTTCCATATGCCGGTAATGGGCTGAAAACGCCTGTTTTGGGACTCTGCAGAGAAAGTGTTTGCAGACTGCTGAATCCACACACGGGTTTAACTCTGGAAGTTGAGTGCACACATTGACAACCGTTCTGTTAGATAGCTGCGTTTTGGATTTAGAAGCAGATATTTCCCTGTGCTTACTGCTGTTTCTTCCATATGCCGGTAATGGGCTGAAAACGCCTGTCTTGGGACTCTGCAGAGAAAGTGTTTGCAGACTGCTGAATCCACACACGGGTTTAACTCTGGAAGTTGAGTGCACACATTGACAACCGTTCTGTTAGATAGCTGCGTTTTGGATTTAGAAGCAGATATTTCCCTGTGCTTACTGCTGTTTCTTCCATATGCCGGTAATGGGCTGAAAACGCCTGTTTTGGGACTCTGCAGAGAAAGTGTTTGCAGACTGCTGAATCCACACACGGGTTTAACTCTGGAAGTTGAGTGCACACATTGACAACCGTTCTGTTAGATAGCTGCGTTTTGGATTTAGAAGCAGATATTTCCCTGTGCTTACTGCTGTTTCTTCCATATGCCGGTAATGGGCTGAAAACGCCTGTTTTGGGACTCTGCAGAGAAAGTGTTTGCAGACTGCTGAATCCACACACGGGTTTAACTCTGGAAGTTGAGTGCACACATTGACAACCGTTCTGTTAGATAGCTGCGTTTTGGATTTAGAAGCAGATATTTCCCTGTGCTTACTGCTGTTTCTTCCATATGCCGGTAATGGGCTGAAAACGCCTGTTTTGGGACTCTGCAGAGAAAGTGTTTGCAGACTGCTGAATCCACACACGGGTTTAACTCTGGAAGTTGAGTGCACACATTGACAACCGTTCTGTTAGATAGCTGCGTTTTGGATTTAGAAGCAGATATTTCCCTGTGCTTACTGCTGTTTCTTCCATATGCCGGTAATGGGCTGAAAACGCCTGTTTTGGGACTCTGCAGAGAAAGTGTTTGCAGACTGCTGAATCCACACACGGGTTTAACTCTGGAAGTTGAGTGCACACATTGACAACCGTTCTGTTAGATAGCTGCATTTTGAATTTAGAAGCAGATATTTCCCTGTGCTTACTGCTGTTTCTTCCATATGCCGGTAATGGGCTGAAAACGCCTGTTTTGGGACTCTGCAGAGAAAGTGTTTGCAGACTGCTGAATCCACACACGGGTTTAACTCTGGAAGTTGAGTGCACACATTGACAACCGTTCTGTTAGATAGCTGCGTTTTGGATTTAGAAGCAGATATTTCCCTGTGCTTACTGCTGTTTCTTCCATATGCCGGTAATGGGCTGAAAACGCCTGGTTGGGACTCTGCAGAGAAAGTGTTTGCAGACTGCTGAATCCACACACGGGTTTAACTCTGGAAGTTGAGTGCACACATTGACAACCGTTCTGTTAGATAGCTGCGTTTTGGATTTAGAAGCAGATATTTCCCTGTGCTTACTGCTGTTTCTTCCATATGCCGGTAATGGGCTGAAAACGCCTGTTTTGGGACTCTGCAGAGAAAGTGTTTGCAGACTGCTGAATCCACACACGGGTTTAACTCTGGAAGTTGAGTGCACACATTGACAACCGTTCTGTTAGATAGCTGCGTTTTGGATTTAGAAGCAGATATTTCCCTGTGCTTACTGCTGTTTCTTCCATATGCCGGTAATGGGCTGAAAACGCCTGTTTTGGGACTCTGCAGAGAAAGTGTTTGCAGACTGCTGAATCCACACACGGGTTTAACTCTGGAAGTTGAGTGCACACATTGACAACCGTTCTGTTAGATAGCTGCATTTTGGATTTAGAAGCAGATATTTCCCTGTGCTTACTGCTGTTTCTTCCATATGCCGGTAATGGGCTGAAAACGCCTGTCTTGGGACTCTGCAGAGAAAGTGTTTGCAGACTGCTGAATCCACACACGGGTTTAACTCTGGAAGTTGAGTGCACACATTGACAACCGTTCTGTTAGATAGCTGCGTTTTGGATTTAGAAGCAGATATTTCCCTGTGCTTACTGCTGTTTCTTCCATATGCCGGTAATGGGCTGAAAACGCCTGTTTTGGGACTCTGCAGAGAAAGTATTTGCAGACTGCTGAATCCACACACGGGTTTAACTCTGGAAGTTGAGTGCACACATTGACCACCGTTCTGTTAGATAGCTGCGTTTTGGATTTAGAAGCAGATATTTCCCTGTGCTTACTGCTGTTTCTTCCATATGCCGGTAATGGGCTGAAAACGCCTGTTTTGGGACTCTGCAGAGAAAGTGTTTGCAGACTGCTGAATCCACACACGGGTTTAACTCTGGAAGTTGAGTGCACACATTGACAACCGTTCTGTTAGTTAGCTGCGTTTTGGATTTAGAAGCAGATATTTCCCTGTGCTTACTGCTGTTTCTTCCATATGCCGGTAATGGGCTGAAAACGCCTGGTTTGGGACTCTGCAGAGAAAGTGTTTGCAGACTGCTGAATCCACACACGGGTTTAACTCTGGAAGTTGAGTGCACACATTGACAACCGTTCTGTTAGATAGCTGCGTTTTGGATTTAGAAGCAGATATTTCCCTGTGCTTACTGCTGTTTCTTCCATATGCCGGTAATGGGCTGAAAACGCCTGTTTTGGGACGCTGCAGAGAAAGTGTTTGCAGACTGCTGAATCCACACACGGGTTTAACTCTGGAAGTTGAGTGCACACATTGACAGCCGTTCTGTTAGATAGCTGCGTTTTGGATTTAGAAGCAGATATTTCCCTGTGCTTACTGCTGTTTCTTCCATATGCCGGTAATGGGCTGAAAACGGCTGTTTTGGGACTCTGCAGAGAAAGTGTTTGCAGACTGCTGAATCCACACACGGGTTTAACTCTGGAAGTTGAGTGCACACATTGACAACCGTTCTGTTAGATAGCTGCGTTTTGGATTTAGAAGCAGATATTTCCCTGTGCTTACTGCTGTTTCTTCCATATGCCGGTAATGGGCTGAAAACGCCTGTTTTGGGACTCTGCAGAGAAAGTGTTTGCAGACTGCTGAATCCACACACGGGTTTAACTCTGGAAGTTGAGTGCACACATTGACAACCGTTCTGTTAGATAGCTGCGTTTTGGATTTAGAAGCAGATATTTCCCTGTGCTTACTGCTGTTTCTTCCATATGCCGGTAATGGGCTGAAAACGCCTGTTTTGGGACTCTGCAGAGAAAGTGTTTGCAGACTGCTGAATCCACACACGGGTTTAACTCTGGAAGTTGAGTGCACACATTGACAACCGTTCTGTTAGATAGCTGCGTTTTGGATTTAGAAGCAGATATTTCCCTGTGCTTACTGCTGTTTCTTCCATATGCCGGTAATGGGCTGAAAACGCCTGTCTTGGGACTCTGCAGAGAAAGTTTTTGCAGACTGCTGAATCCACACACCGGTTTAACTCTGGAAGTTGAGTGCACACATTGACAACCGTTCTGTTAGATAGCTGCATTTTGGATTTAGAAGCAGATATTTCCCTGTGCTTACTGCTGTTTCTTCCATATGCCGGTAATGGGCTGAAAACGCCTGTTTTGGGACTCTGCAGAGAAAGTGTTTGCAGACTGCTGAATCCACACACGGGTTTAACTCTGGAAGTTGAGTGCACACATTGACAACCGTTCTGTTAGATAGCTGCGTTTTGGATTTAGAAGCAGATATTTCCCTGTGCTTACTGCTGTTTCTTCCATATGCCGGTAATGGGCTGAAAACGCCTGTCTTGGGTCTCTGCAGAGAAAGTGTTTGCAGACTGCTGAATCCACACACGGGTTTAACTCTGGAAGTTGAGTGCACACATTGACAACCGTTCTGTTAGATAGCTGCGTTTTGGATTTAGAAGCAGATATTTCCCTGTGCTTACTGCTGTTTCTTCCATATGCCGGTAATGGGCTGAAAACGCCTGTCTTGGGACTCTGCAGAGAAAGTTTTTGCAGACTGCTGAATCCACACACGGGTTTAACTCTGGAAGTTGAGTGCACACATTGACAACCGTTCTGTTAGATAGCTGCGTTTTGGATTTAGAAGCAGATATTTCCCTGTGCTTACTGCTGTTTCTTCCATATGCCGGTAATGGGCTGAAAACGCCTGTTTTGGGACTCTGCAGAGAAAGTGTTTGCAGACTGCTGAATCCACACAGGGGTTTAACTCTGGAAGTTGAGTGCACACATTGACAACCGTTCTGTTAGATAGCTGCGTTTTGGATTTAGAAGCAGATATTTCCCTGTGCTTACTGCTGTTTCTTCCATATGCCGGTAATGGGCTGAAAACGCCTGTTTTGGGACTCTGCAGAGAAAGTGTTTGCAGACTGCTGAATCCACACACGGGTTTAACTCTGGAA
Source organism: Aotus nancymaae (assembly GCF_030222135.1). NCBI lineage: Eukaryota > Metazoa > Chordata > Mammalia > Primates > Aotidae > Aotus > Aotus nancymaae. The sequence goes on from NW_026989412.1 coordinate 63,185, forward strand.
GTTGAGTGCGCACATTGACCACCGTTCTGTTAGATAGCTGCGTTTTGGATTTAGAAGCAGATATTTCCCTGTGCTTACTGCTGTTTCTTCCATATGCCGGTAATGGGCTGAAAACGCCTGTTTTGGGACTCTGCAGAGAAAGTGTTTGCAGACTACTGAATCCACACACGGGTTTAACTCTGGAAGTTGAGTGCACACATTGACAACCGTTCTGTTAGATAGCTGCGTTTTGGATTTAGAAGCAGATATTTCCCTGTGCTTACTGCTGTTTCTTCCATATGCCGGTAATGGGCTGAAAACGCCTGTTTTGGGACTCTGCAGAGAAAGTGTTTGCAGACTGCTGAATCCACACACGGGTTTAACTCTGGAAATTGAGTGCACACATTGACAACCGTTCTGTTAGTTAGCTGCGTTTTGGATTTAGAAGCAGATATTTCCCTGTGCTTACTGCTGTTTCTTCCATATGCCGGTAATGGGCTGAAAACGCCTGGTTTGGGACTCTGCAGAGAAAGTGTTTGCAGACTGCTGAATCCACACACGGGTTTAACTCTGGAAGTTGAGTGCACACATTGACAACCGTTCTGTTAGATAGCTGCGTTTTGGATTTAGAAGCAGATATTTCCCTGTGCTTACTGCTGTTTCTTCCATATGCCGGTAATGGGCTGAAAACGCCTGTTTTGGGACGCTGCAGAGAAAGTGTTTGCAGACTGCTGAATCCACACACGGGTTTAACTCTGGAAGTTGAGTGCACACATTGACAACCGTTCGGTTAGATAGCTGCGTTTTGGATTTAGAAGCAGATATTTCCCTGTGCTTACTGCTGTTTCTTCCATATGCCGGTAATGGGCTGAAAACGCCTGTTTTGGGACTCTGCAGTGAAAGTGTTTGCAGACTGCTGAATCCACACACGGGTTTAACTCTGGAAGTTGAGTGCACACATTGACAACCGTTCTGTTAGATAGCTGCGTTTTGGATTTAGAAGCAGATATTTCCCTGTGCTTACTGCTGTTTCTTCCATATGCCGGTAATGGGCTGAAAACGCCTGTTTTGGGACTCTGCAGAGAAAGTGTTTGCAGACTGCTGAATCCACACACGGGTTTAACTCTGGAAGTTGAGTGCACACATTGACAACCGTTCTGTTAGATAGCTGCGTTTTGGATTTAGAAGCAGATATTTCCCTGTGCTTACTGCTGTTTCTTCCATATGCCGGTAATGGGCTGAAAACGCCTGTCTTGGGACTCTGCAGAGAAAGTTTTTGCAGACTGCTGAATCCACACACCGGTTTAACTCTGGAAGTTGAGTGCACACATTGACAACCGTTCTGTTAGATAGCTGCATTTTGGATTTAGAAGCAGATATTTCCCTGTGCTTACTGCTGTTTCTTCCATATGCCGGTAATGGGCTGAAAACGCCTGTTTTGGGACTCTGCAGAGAAAGTGTTTGCAGACTGCTGAATCCACACACGGGTTTAACTCTGGAAGTTGAGTGCACACATTGACCACCGTTCTGTTAGATAGCTGCGTTTTGGATTTAGAAGCAGATATTTCCCTGTGCTTACTGCTGTTTCTTCCATATGCCGGTAATGGGCTGAAAACGCCTGTTTTGGGACTCTGCAGAGAAAGTGTTTGCAGACTGCTGAATCCACACACGGGTTTAACTCTGGAAGTTGAGTGCACACATTGACAACCGTTCTGTTAGATAGCTGCGTTTTGGATTTAGAAGCAGATATTTCCCTGTGCTTACTGCTGTTTCTTCCATATGCCGGTAATGGGCTGAAAACGCCTTTTGGGACTCTGCAGAGAAAGTGTTTGCAGACTGCTGAATCCACACACGTGTTTAACTCTGGAAGTTGAGTGCACACATTGACAACCGTTCTGTTAGATAGCTGCGTTTTGGATTTAGAAGCAGATATTTCCCTGTGATTACTGCTGTTTCTTCCATATGCCGGTAATGGGCTGAAAACGCCTGTTTTGGGACTCTGCAGAGAAAGTGTTTGCAGACTGCTGAATCCACACACGGGTTTAACTCTGGAAGTTGAGTGCACACATTGACAACCGTTCTGTTAGATAGCTGCGTTTTGGATTTAGAAGCAGATATTTCCCTGTGCTTACTGCTGTTTCTTCCATATGCCGGTAATGGGCTGAAAACGCCTGTCTTGGGACTCTGCAGAGAAAGTTTTTGCAGACTGCTGAATCCACACACCGGTTTAACTCTGGAAGTTGAGTGCACACATTGACAACCGTTCTGTTAGATAGCTGCATTTTGGATTTAGAAGCAGATATTTCCCCTGTGCTTACTGCTGTTTCTTCCATATGCCGGTAATGGGCTGAAAACGCCTGTTTTGGGACTCTGCAGAGAAAGTGTTTGCAGACTGCTGAATCCACACACGGGTTTAACTCTGGAAGTTGAGTGCACACATTGACCACCGTTCTGTTAGATAGCTGCGTTTTGGATTTAGAAGCAGATATTTCCCTGTGCTTACTGCTGTTTCTTCCATATGCCGGTAATGGGCTGAAAACGCCTGTTTTGGGACTCTGCAGAGAAAGTGTTTGCAGACTGCTGAATCCACACACGGGTTTAACTCTGGAAGTTGAGTGCACACATTGACAACCGTTCTGTTAGATAGCTGCGTTTTGGATTTAGAAGCAGATATTTCCCTGTGCTTACTGCTGTTTCTTCCATATGCCGGTAATGGGCTGAAAACGCCTGTTTTGGGACTCTGCAGAGAAAGTGTTTGCAGACTGCTGAATCCACACACGGGTTTAACTCTGGAAGTTGAGTGCGCACATTGACCACCGTTCTGTTAGATAGCTGCGTTTTGGATTTAGAAGCAGATATTTCCCTGTGCTTACTGCTGTTTCTTCCATATGCCGGTAATGGGCTGAAAACGCCTGTTTTGGGACTCTGCAGAGAAAGTGTTTGCAGACTACTGAATCCACACACGGGTTTAACTCTGGAAGTTGAGTGCACACATTGACAACCGTTCTGTTAGATAGCTGCGTTTTGGATTTAGAAGCAGATATTTCCCTGTGCTTACTGCTGTTTCTTCCATATGCCGGTAATGGGCTGAAAACGCCTGTTTTGGGACTCTGCAGAGAAAGTGTTTGCAGACTGCTGAATCCACACACGGGTTTAACTCTGGAAATTGAGTGCACACATTGACAACCGTTCTGTTAGTTAGCTGCGTTTTGGATTTAGAAGCAGATATTTCCCTGTGCTTACTGCTGTTTCTTCCATATGCCGGTAATGGGCTGAAAACGCCTGGTTTGGGACTCTGCAGAGAAAGTGTTTGCAGACTGCTGAATCCACACACGGGTTTAACTCTGGAAGTTGAGTGCACACATTGACAACCGTTCTGTTAGATAGCTGCGTTTTGGATTTAGAAGCAGATATTTCCCTGTGCTTACTGCTGTTTCTTCCATATGCCGGTAATGGGCTGAAAACGCCTGTTTTGGGACGCTGCAGAGAAAGTGTTTGCAGACTGCTGAATCCACACACGGGTTTAACTCTGGAAGTTGAGTGCACACATTGACAGCCGTTCTGTTAGATAGCTGCGTTTTGGATTTAGAAGCAGATATTTCCCTGTGCTTACTGCTGTTTCTTCCATATGCCGGTAATGGGCTGAAAACGCCTGTTTTGGGACTCTGCAGAGAAAGTGTTTGCAGACTGCTGAATCCACACACGGGTTTAACTCTGGAAGTTGAGTGCACACATTGACAACCGTTCTGTTAGATAGCTGCGTTTTGGATTTAGAAGCAGATATTTCCCTGTGCTTACTGCTGTTTCTTCCATATGCCGGTAATGGGCTGAAAACGCCTGTTTTGGGACTCTGCAGTGAAAGTGTTTGCAGACTGCTGAATCCACACACGGGTTTAACTCTGGAAGTTGAGTGCACACATTGACAACCGTTCTGTTAGATAGCTGCGTTTTGGATTTAGAAGCAGATATTTCCCTGTGCTTACTGCTGTTTCTTCCATATGCCGGTAATGGGCTGAAAACGCCTGTTTTGGGACTCTGCAGAGAAAGTGTTTGCAGACTGCTGAATCCACACACGGGTTTAACTCTGGAAGTTGAGTGCACACATTGACAACCGTTCTGTTAGATAGCTGCGTTTTGGATTTAGAAGCAGATATTTCCCTGTGCTTACTGCTGTTTCTTCCATATGCCGGTAATGGGCTGAAAACGCCTGTCTTGGGACTCTGCAGAGAAAGTTTTTGCAGACTGCTGAATCCACACACCGGTTTAACTCTGGAAGTTGAGTGCACACATTGACAACCGTTCTGTTAGATAGCTGCATTTTGGATTTAGAAGCAGATATTTCCCTGTGCTTACTGCTGTTTCTTCCATATGCCGGTAATGGGCTGAAAACGCCTGTTTTGGGACTCTGCAGAGAAAGTGTTTGCAGACTGCTGAATCCACACACGGGTTTAACTCTGGAAGTTGAGTGCACACATTGACCACCGTTCTGTTAGATAGCTGCGTTTTGGATTTAGAAGCAGATATTTCCCCTGTGCTTACTGCTGTTTCTTCCATATGCCGGTAATGGGCTGAAAACGCCTGTTTTGGGACTCTGCAGAGAAAGTGTTTGCAGACTGCTGAATCCACACACGGGTTTAACTCTGGAAGTTGAGTGCACACATTGACAACCGTTCTGTTAGATAGCTGCGTTTTGGATTTAGAAGCAGATATTTCCCTGTGCTTACTGCTGTTTCTTCCATATGCCGGTAATGGGCTGAAAACGCCTGTTTTGGGACTCTGCAGAGAAAGTGTTTGCAGACTGCTGAATCCACACACGGGTTTAACTCTGGAAGTTGAGTGCACACATTGACAACCGTTCTGTTAGATAGCTGCGTTTTGGATTTAGAAGCAGATATTTCCCTGTGCTTACTGCTGTTTCTTCCATATGCCGGTAATGGGCTGAAAACGCCTGTTTTGGGACTCTGCAGAGAAAGTGTTTGCAGACTGCTGAATCCACACACGGGTTTAACTCTGGAAGTTGAGTGCACACATTGACAACCGTTCTGTTAGATAGCTGCGTTTTGGATTTAGAAGCAGATATTTCCCTGTGCTTACTGCTGTTTCTTCCATATGCCGGTAATGGGCTGAAAACGCCTGTCTTGGGACTCTGCAGAGAAAGTTTTTGCAGACTGCTGAATCACACACCGGGTTTAACTCTGGAAGTTGAGTGCACACATTGACAACCGTTCTGTTAGATAGCTGCATTTTGGATTTAGAAGCAGATATTTCCCTGTGCTTACTGCTGTTTCTTCCATATGCCGGTAATGGGCTGAAAACGCCTGTTTTGGGACTCTGCAGAGAAAGTGTTTGCAGACTGCTGAATCCACACACGGGTTTAACTCTGGAAGTTGAGTGCACACATTGACCACCGTTCTGTTAGATAGCTGCGTTTTGGATTTAGAAGCAGATATTTCCCTGTGCTTACTGCTGTTTCTTCCATATGCCGGTAATGGGCTGAAAACGCCTGTTTTGGGACTCTGCAGAGAAAGTGTTTGCAGACTGCTGAATCCACACACGGGTTTAACTCTGGAAGTTGAGTGCACACATTGACAACCGTTCTGTTAGATAGCTGCGTTTTGGATTTAGAAGCAGATATTTCCCTGTGCTTACTGCTGTTTCTTCCATATGCCGGTAATGGGCTGAAAACGCCTGTTTTGGGACTCTGCAGAGAAAGTGTTTGCAGACTGCTGAATCCACACACGGGTTTAACTCTGGAAGTTGAGTGCGCACATTGACCACCGTTCTGTTAGATAGCTGCGTTTTGGATTTAGAAGCAGATATTTCCCTGTGCTTACTGCTGTTTCTTCCATATGCCGGTAATGGGCTGAAAACGCCTGTTTTGGGACTCTGCAGAGAAAGTGTTTGCAGACTACTGAATCCACACACGGGTTTAACTCTGGAAGTTGAGTGCACACATTGACAACCGTTCTGTTAGATAGCTGCGTTTTGGATTTAGAAGCAGATATTTCCCTGTGCTTACTGCTGTTTCTTCCATATGCCGGTAATGGGCTGAAAACGCCTGTCTTGGGACTCTGCAGAGAAAGTGTTTGCAGACTGCTGAATCCACACACGGGTTTAACTCTGGAAGTTGAGTGCACACATTGACAACCGTTCTGTTAGATAGCTGCGTTTTGGATTTAGAAGCAGATATTTCCCTGTGCTTACTGCTGTTTCTTCCATATGCCGGTAATGGGCTGAAAACGCCTGTTTTGGGACTCTGCAGAGAAAGTGTTTGCAGACTGCTGAATCCACACACGGGTTTAACTCTGGAAGTTGAGTGCACACATTGACAACCGTTCTGTTAGATAGCTGCGTTTTGGATTTAGAAGCAGATATTTCCCTGTGCTTACTGCTGTTTCTTCCATATGCCGGTAATGGGCTGAAAACGCCTGTTTTGGGACTCTGCAGAGAAAGTGTTTGCAGACTGCTGAATCCACACACGGGTTTAACTCTGGAAGTTGAGTGCACACATTGACAACCGTTCTGTTAGATAGCTGCGTTTTGGATTTAGAAGCAGATATTTCCCTGTGCTTACTGCTGTTTCTTCCATATGCCGGTAATGGGCTGAAAAACGCCTGTTTTGGGACTCTGCAGAGAAAGTGTTTGCAGACTGCTGAATCCACACACGGGTTTAACTCTGGAAGTTGAGTGCACACATTGACAACCGTTCTGTTAGATAGCTGCGTTTTGGATTTAGAAGCAGATATTTCCCTGTGCTTACTGCTGTTTCTTCCATATGCCGGTAATGGGCTGAAAACGCCTGTTTTGGGACTCTGCAGAGAAAGTGTTTGCAGACTGCTGAAACACACACGGGTTTAACTCTGGAAGTTGAGTGCACACATTGACAACCGTTCTGTTAGATAGCTGCGTTTTGGATTTAGAAGCAGATATTTCCCTGTGCTTACTGCTGTTTCTTCCATATGCCGGTAATGGGCTGAAAACGCCTGTTTTGGGACTCTGCAGAGAAAGTGTTTGCAGACTGCTGAATCCACACACGGGTTTAACTCTGGAAGTTGAGTGCACACATTGACAACCGTTCTGTTAGATAGCTGCATTTTGGATTTAGAAGCAGATATTTCCCTGTGCTTACTGCTGTTTCTTCCATATGCCGGTAATGGGCTGAAAACGCCTGTTTTGGGACTCTGCAGAGAAAGTGTTTGCAGACTGCTGAATCCACACACGGGTTTAACTCTGGAAGTTGAGTGCACACATTGACAACCGTTCTGTTAGATAGCTGCGTTTTGGATTTAGAAGCAGATATTTCCCTGTGCTTACTGCTGTTTCTTCCATATGCCGGTAATGGGCTGAAAACGCCTGTTTTGGGACTCTGCAGAGAAAGGTGTTTGCAGACTGCTGAATCCACACACGGGTTTAACTCTGGAAGTTGAGTGCACACATTGACAACCGTTCTGTTAGATAGCTGCGTTTTGGATTTAGAAGCAGATATTTCCCTGTGCTTACTGCTGTTTCTTCCATATGCCGGTAATGGGCTGAAAACGCCTGTCTTGGGACTCTGCAGAGAAAGTTTTTGCAGACTGCTGAATCCACACACCGGGTTTAACTCTGGAAGTTGAGTGCACACATTGACAACCGTTCTGTTAGATAGCTGCATTTTGGATTTAGAAGCAGATATTTCCCTGTGCTTACTGCTGTTTCTTCCATATGCCGGTAATGGGCTGAAAACGCCTGTTTTGGGACTCTGCAGAGAAAGTGTTTGCAGACTGCTGAATCCACACACGGGTTTAACTCTGGAAGTTGAGTGCACACATTGACAACCGTTCTGTTAGATAGCTGCGTTTTGGATTTAGAAGCAGATATTTCCCTGTGCTTACTGCTGTTTCTTCCATATGCCGGTAATGGGCTGAAAACGCCTGTCTTGGGACTCTGCAGAGAAGTGTTTGCAGACTGCTGAATCCACACAGGGGTTTAACTCTGGAAGTTGAGTGCACACATTGACAACCGTTCTGTTAGATAGCTGCGTTTTGGATTTAGAAGCAGATATTTCCCTGTGCTTACTGCTGTTTCTTCCATATGCCGGTAATGGGCTGAAAACGCCTGTTTTGGGACTCTGCAGAGAAAGTGTTTGCAGACTGCTGAATCCACACAGGGGTTTAACTCTGGAAGTTGAGTGCACACATTGACAACCGTTCTGTTAGATAGCTGCGTTTTGGATTTAGAAGCAGATATTTCCCTGTGCTTACTGCTGTTTCTTCCATATGCCGGTAATGGGCTGAAAACGCCTGTTTTGGGACTCTGCAGAGAAAGTGTTTGCAGACTGCTGAATCCACACACGGGTTTAACTCTGGAAGTTGAGTGCACACATTGACAACCGTTCTGTTAGATAGCTGCGTTTTGGATTTAGAAGCAGATATTTCCCTGTGCTTACTGCTGTTTCTTCCATATGCCGGTAATGGGCTGAAAACGCCTGTTTTGGGACTCTGCAGAGAAAGTGTTTGCAGACTGCTGAATCCACACACGGGTTTAACTCTGGAAGTTGAGTGCACACATTGACAACCGTTCTGTTAGATAGCTGCGTTTTGGATTTAGAAGCAGATATTTCCCTGTGCTTACTGCTGTTTCTTCCATATGCCGGTAATGGGCTGAAAACGCCTGTCTTGGGACTCTGCACAGAAAGTGTTTGCAGACTGCTGAATCCACACGGGTTTAACTCTGGAAGTTTAGTGCACACATTGGCAACCGTTCTGTTAGATAGCTGCGTTTTGGATTTAGAAGCAGATATTTCCCTGTGCTTACTGCTGTTTCTTCCATATGCCGGTAATGGGCTGAAAACGCCTGTTTTGGGACTCTGCAGAGAAAGTGTTTGCAGACTGCTGAATCCACACACGGGTTTAACTCTGGAAGTTGAGTGCACACATTGACAACCGTTCTGTTAGTTAGCTGCGTTTTGGATTTAGAAGCAGATATTTCCCTGTGCTTACTGCTGTTTCTTCCATATGCCGGTAATGGGCTGAAAACGCCTGGTTTGGGACTCTGCAGAGAAAGTGTTTGCAGACTGCTGAATCCACACACGGGTTTAACTCTGGAAGTTGAGTGCACACATTGACAACCGTTCTGTTAGATAGCTGCGTTTTGGATTTAGAAGCAGATATTTCCCTGTGCTTACTGCTGTTTCTTCCATATGCCGGTAATGGGCTGAAAACGCCTGTTTTGGGACTCTGCAGAGAAAGTGTTTGCAGACTGCTGAATCCACACACGGGTTTAACTCTGGAAGTTGAGTGCACACATTGACAGCCGTTCTGTTAGATAGCTGCGTTTTGGATTTAGAAGCAGATATTTCCCTGTGCTTACTGCTGTTTCTTCCATATGCCGGTAATGGGCTGAAAACGCCTGTTTTGGGACTCTGCAGAGAAAGTGTTTGCAGACTGCTGAATCCACACACGGGTTTAACTCTGGAAGTTGAGTGCACACATTGACAACCGTTCTGTTAGATAGCTGCGTTTTGGATTTAGAAGCAGATATTTCCCTGTGCTTACTGCTGTTTCTTCCATATGCCGGTAATGGGCTGAAAACGCCTGTTTTGGGACTCTGCAGAGAAAGTGTTTGCAGACTGCTGAATCCACACACGGGTTTAACTCTGGAAGTTGAGTGCACACATTGACAACCGTTCTGTTAGATAGCTGCGTTTTGGATTTAGAAGCAGATATTTCCCTGTGCTTACTGCTGTTTCTTCCATATGCCGGTAATGGGCTGAAAACGCCTGTTTTGGGACTCTGCAGAGAAAGTGTTTGCAGACTGCTGAATCCACACACGGGTTTAACTCTGGAAGTTGAGTGCACACATTGACAACCGTTCTGTTAGATAGCTGCGTTTTGGATTTAGAAGCAGATATTTCCCTGTGCTTACTGCTGTTTCTTCCATATGCCGGTAATGGGCTGAAAACGCCTGTTTTGGGACTCTGCAGAGAAAGTGTTTGCAGACTGCTGAATCCACACACGGGTTTAACTCTGGAAGTTGAGTGCACACATTGACAAGCCGTTCTGTTAGATAGCTGCGTTTTGGATTTAGAAGCAGATATTTCCCTGTGCTTACTGCTGTTTCTTCCATATGCCGGTAATGGGCTGAAAACGCCTGTTTTGGGACTCTGCAGAGAAAGTGTTTGCAGACTGCTGAATCCACACACGGGTTTAACTCTGGAAGTTGAGTGCACACATTGACAACCGTTCTGTTAGATAGCTGCGTTTTGGATTTAGAAGCAGATATTTCCCTGTGCTTACTGCTGTTTCTTCCATATGCCGGTAATGGGCTGAAAACGCCTGTTTTGGGACTCTGCAGAGAAAGTGTTTGCAGACTGCTGAATCCACACACGGGTTTAACTCTGGAAGTTGAGTGCACACATTGACAACCGTTCTGTTAGATAGCCTGCGTTTTGGATTTAGAAGCAGATATTTCCCTGTGCTTACTGCTGTTTCTTCCATATGCCGGTAATGGGCTGAAAACGCCTGGTTTGGGACTCTGCAGAGAAAGTGTTTGCAGACTGCTGAATCCACACACGGGTTTAACTCTGGAAGTTGAGTGCACACATTGACAACCGTTCTGTTAGATAGCTGCGTTTTGGATTTAGAAGCAGATATTTCCCTGTGCTTACTGCTGTTTCTTCCATATGCCGGTAATGGGCTGAAAACGCCTGTTTTGGGACTCTGCAGAGAAAGTGTTTGCAGACTGCTGAATCCACACACGGGTTTAACTCTGGAAGTTGAGTGCACACATTGACAGCCGTTCTGTTAGATAGCTGCGTTTTGGATTTAGAAGCAGATATTTCCCTGTGCTTACTGCTGTTTCTTCCATATGCCGGTAATGGGCTGAAAACGCCTGTTTTGGGACTCTGCAGAGAAAGTGTTTGCAGACTGCTGAATCCACACACGGGTTTAACTCTGGAAGTTGAGTGCACACATTGACAACCGTTCTGTTAGATAGCTGCGTTTTGGATTTAGAAGCAGATATTTCCCTGTGCTTACTGCTGTTTCTTCCATATGCCGGTAATGGGCTGAAAACGCCTGTTTTGGGACTCTGCAGAGAAAGTGTTTGCAGACTGCTGAATCCACACACGGGTTTAACTCTGGAAGTTGAGTGCACACATTGACAACCGTTCTGTTAGATAGCTGCGTTTTGGATTTAGAAGCAGATATTTCCCTGTGCTTACTGCTGTTTCTTCCATATGCCGGTAATGGGCTGAAAACGCCTGTTTTGGGACTCTGCAGAGAAAGTGTTTGCAGACTGCTGAATCCACACACGGGTTTAACTCTGGAAGTTGAGTGCACACATTGACCACCGTTCTGTTAGATAGCTGCGTTTTGGATTTAGAAGCAGATATTTCCCTGTGCTTACTGCTGTTTCTTCCATATGCCGGTAATGGGCTGAAAACGCCTGTTTTGGGACTCTGCAGAGAAAGTGTTTGCAGACTGCTGAATCCACACACGGGTTTAACTCTGGAAGTTGAGTGCACACATTGACAACCGTTCTGTTAGATAGCTGCGTTTTGGATTTAGAAGCAGATATTTCCCTGTGCTTACTGCTGTTTCTTCCATATGCCGGTAATGGGCTGAAAACGCCTGTTTTGGGACTCTGCAGAGAAAGTGTTTGCAGACTGCTGAATCCACACACGGGTTTAACTCTGGAAGTTGAGTGCACACATTGACAACCGTTCTGTTAGATAGCTGCGTTTTGGATTTAGAAGCAGATATTTCCCTGTGCTTACTGCTGTTTCTTCCATATGCCGGTAATGGGCTGAAAACGCCTGTCTTGGGACTCTGCAGAGAAAGTGTTTGCAGACTGCTGAATCCACACACGGGTTTAACTCTGGAAGTTGAGTGCACACATTGACAACCGTTCTGTTAGATAGCTGCGTTTTGGATTTAGAAGCAGATATTTCCCTGTGCTTACTGCTGTTTCTTCCATATGCCGGTAATGGGCTGAAAACGCCTGTTTTGGGACTCTGCAGAGAAAGTGTTTGCAGACTGCTGAATCCACACACGGGTTTAACTCTGGAAGTTGAGTGCACACATTGACCACCGTTCTGTTAGATAGCTGCGTTTTGGATTTAGAAGCAGATATTTCCCTGTGCTTACTGCTGTTTCTTCCATATGCCGGTAATGGGCTGAAAACGCCTGTTTTGGGACTCTGCAGAGAAAGTGTTTGCAGACTGCTGAATCCACACACGGGTTTAACTCTGGAAGTTGAGTGCACACATTGACAACCGTTCTGTTAGATAGCTGCGTTTTGGATTTAGAAGCAGATATTTCCCTGTGCTTACTGCTGTTTCTTCCATATGCCGGTAATGGGCTGAAAACGCCTGTTTGGGACTCTGCAGAGAAAGTGTTTGCAGACTGCTGAATCCACACACGGGTTTAACTCTGGAAGTTGAGTGCACACATTGACCAACCGTTCTGTTAGATAGCTGCGTTTTGGATTTAGAAGCAGATATTTCCCTGTGCTTACTGCTGTTTCTTCCATATGCCGGTAATGGGCTGAAAACGCCTGTTTTGGGACTCTGCAGAGAAAGTGTTTGCAGACTGCTGAATCCACACACGGTTTAACTCTGGAAGTTGAGTGCACACATGACAACCGTTCTGTTAGATAGCTGCGTTTTGGATTTAGAAGCAGATATTTCCCTGTGCTTACTGCTGTTTCTTCCATATGCCGGTAATGGGCTGAAAACGCCTGTCTTGGGACTCTGCAGAGAAAGTGTTTGCAGACTGCTGAATCCACACACGGGTTTAACTCTGGAAGTTGAGTGCACACATTGACAACCGTTCTGTTAGATAGCTGCGTTTTGGATTTAGAAGCAGATATTTCCCTGTGCTTACTGCTGTTTCTTCCATATGCCGGTAATGGGCTGAAAACGCCTGTCTTGGGACTCTGCAGAGAAAGTGTTTGCAGACTGCTGAATCCACACACGGGTTTAACTCTGGAAGTTGAGTGCACACATTGACAACCGTTCTGTTAGATAGCTGCGTTTTGGATTTAGAAGCAGATATTTCCCTGTGCTTACTGCTGTTTCTTCCATATGCCGGTAATGGGCTGAAAACGCCTGTCTTGGGACTCTGCAGAGAAAGTGTTTGCAGACTGCTGAATCCACACACGGGTTTAACTCTGGAAGTTGAGTGCACACATTGACAACCGTTCTGTTAGATAGCTGCGTTTTGGATTTAGAAGCAGATATTTCCCTGTGCTTACTGCTGTTTCTTCCATATGCCGGTAATGGGCTGAAAACGCCTGTTTTGGGACTCTGCAGAGAAAGTGTTTGCAGACTGCTGAATCCACACACGGGTTTAACTCTGGAAGTTGAGTGCACACATTGACAACCGTTCTGTTAGATAGCTGCGTTTTGGATTTAGAAGCAGATATTTCCCTGTGCTTACTGCTGTTTCTTCCATATGCCGGTAATGGGCTGAAAACGCCTGTTTTGGGACTCTGCAGAGAAAGTGTTTGCAGACTGCTGAATCCACACACGGGTTTAACTCTGGAAGTTGAGTGCACACATTGACAACCGTTCTGTTAGATAGCTGCGTTTTGGATTTAGAAGCAGATATTTCCCTGTGCTTACTGCTGTTTCTTCCATATGCCGGTAATGGGCTGAAAACGCCTGTTTTGGGACTCTGCAGAGAAAGTGTTTGCAGACTGCTGAATCCACACACGGGTTTAACTCTGGAAGTTGAGTGCACACATTGACAACCGTTCTGTTAGATAGCTGCGTTTTGGATTTAGAAGCAGATATTTCCCTGTGCTTACTGCTGTTTCTTCCATATGCCGGTAATGGGCTGAAAACGCCTGTTTTGGGACTCTGCAGAGAAAGTGTTTGCAGACTGCTGAATCCACACACGGGTTTAACTCTGGAAGTTGAGTGCACACATTGACAACCGTTCTGTTAGATAGCTGCGTTTTGGATTTAGAAGCAGATATTTCCCTGTGCTTACTGCTGTTTCTTCCATATGCCGGTAATGGGCTGAAAACGCCTGTTTTGGGACTCTGCAGAGAAGTGTTTGCAGACTGCTGAATCCACACACGGGTTTAACTCTGGAAGTTGAGTGCACACATTGACAACCGTTCTGTTAGATAGCTGCAGTTTTGGATTTAGAAGCAGATATTTCCCTGCT
>NW_026989413.1:0-85465 GCF_030222135.1 Aotus nancymaae
TAACAGAACGGTTGTCAATGTGTGCACTCAACTTCCAGAGTTAAACCCGTGTGTGGATTCAGCAGTCTGCAGAGACTTTCTCTGCAGAGTCCCAAAACAGGCGTTTTCAGCCCATTACCGGCATATGGAAGAAACAGCAGTAAGCACAGGGAAATATCTGCTTCTAAATCCAAAACGCAGCTATCTAACAGAACGGTTGTCAATGTGTGCACTCAACTTCCAGAGTTAAACCCGTGTGTGGATTCAGCAGTCTGCAGAGACTTTCTCTGCAGAGTCCCAAAACAGGCGTTTTCAGCCCATTACCGGCATATGGAAGAAACAGCAGTAAGCACAGGGAAATATCTGCTTCTAAATCCAAAACGCAGCTATCTAACAGAACGGTTGTCAATGTGTGCACTCAACTTCCAGAATTCAACCCGTGTGTGGATTCAGCAGTCTGCAAACACTTTCTCTGCAGAATCCCAAAACAGGCGTTTTCAGCCCATTACCGGCATATGGAAGAAACAGCAGTAAGCACAGGGAAATATCTGCTTCTAAATCCAAAACGCAGCTATCTAACAGAACGATTGTCACTGTGTGCACTCAACTTCCAGAGTTAAACCCGTGTGTGGATTCAGCAGTCTGCAGAGACTTTCTCTGCAGAGTCCCAAAACAGGCGTTTTCAGCCCATTACCGGCATATGGAAGAAACAGCAGTAAGCACAGGGAAATATCTGCTTCTAAATCCAAAACGCAGCTATCTAACAGAACGGTTGTCAATGTGTGCACTCAACTTCCAGAGTTAAACCCGTGTGTGGATTCAGCAGTCTGCAGAGACTTTCTCTGCAGAGTCCCAGGACAGGCGTTTTCAGCCCATTACCGGCATATGGAAGAAACAGCAGTAAGCACAGGGAAATATCTGCTTCTAAATCCAAAACGCAGCTATCTAACAGAACGGTTGGCAATGTGTGCACTCAACTTCCAGAGTTAAACCCGTGTGTGGATTCAGCAGTCTGCAAACACTTTCTCTGCAGAGTCCCAAAACAGGCGTTTTCAGCCCATTACCGGCATATGGAAGAAACAGCAGTAAGCACAGGGAAATATCTGCTTCTAAATCCAAAACGCAGCTATCTAACAGAACGGTTGTCAATGTGTGCACTCAACTTCCAGAGTTCAACCCGTGTGTGGATTCAGCAGTCTGCAGAGACTTTCTCTGCAGAGTCCCAAAACAGGCGTTTTCAGCCCATTACCGGCATATGGAAGAAACAGCAGTAAGCACAGGGAAATATCTGCTTCTAAATCCAAAACGCAGCTATCTAACAGAACGGTTGTCAATGTGTGCACTCAACTTCCAGAGTTAAACCCGTGTGTGGATTCAGCAGTCTGCAGATTCTTTCTCTGCAGAGTCCCAAAACAGGCGTTTTCAGCCCATTACCGGCATATGGAAGAAACAGCAGTAAGCACAGGGAAATATCTGCTTCTAAATCCAAAACGCAGCTATCTAACAGAACGGTTGTCAATGTGTGCACTCAACTTCCAGAGTTAAACCCGTGTGTGGATTCAGCAGTCTGCAGAGACTTTCTCTGCAGAGTCCCAAAACAGGCGTTTTCAGCCCATTACCGGCATATGGAAGAAACAGCAGTAAGCACAGGGAAATATCTGCTTCTAAATCCAAAACGCAGCTATCTAACAGAACGGTTGTCAATGTGTGCACTCAACTTCCAGAGTTAAACCCGTGTGTGGATTCAGCAGTCTGCAGAGACTTTCTCTGCAGAGTCCCAAAACAGGCGTTTTCAGCCCATTACCGGCATATGGAAGAAACAGCAGTAAGCACAGGGAAATATCTGCTTCTAAATCCAAAACGCAGCTATCTAACAGAACGGTTGTCAATGTGTGCACTCAACTTCCAGAGTTAAACCCGTGTGTGGATTCAGCAGTCTGCAGACACTTTCTCTGCAGAGTCCCAAAACAGGCGTTTTCAGCCCATTACCGGCATATGGAAGAAACAGCAGTAAGCACAGGGAAATATCTGCTTCTAAATCCAAAACGCAGCTATCTAACAGAACGGTTGTCAATGTGTGCACTCAACTTCCAGAGTTAAACCCGTGTGTGGATTCAGCAGTCTGCAAACACTTTCTCTGCAGAGTCCCAAAACAGGCGTTTTCAGCCCATTACCGGCATATGGAAGAAACAGCAGTAAGCACAGGGAAATATCTGCTTCTAAATCCAAAACGCAGCTATCTAACAGAACGGTTGTCAATGTGTGCACTCAACTTCCAGAGTTAAACCCGTGTGTGGATTCAGCAGTCTGCAGAGACTTTCTCTGCAGAGTCCCAAAACAGGCGTTTTCAGCCCATTACCGGCATATGGAAGAAACAGCAGTAAGCACAGGGAAATATCTGCTTCTAAATCCAAAACGCAGCTATCTAACAGAACGGTTGTCAATGTGTGCACTCAACTTCCAGAGTTAAACCCGTGTGTGGATTCAGCAGTCTGCAGAGACTTTCTCTGCAGAGTCCCAAAACAGGCGTTTTCAGCCCATTACCGGCATATGGAAGAAACAGCAGTAAGCACAGGGAAATATCTGCTTCTAAATCCAAAACGCAGCTATCTAACAGAACGGTTGTCAATGTGTGCACTCAACTTCCAGAGTTAAACCCGTGTGTGGATTCAGCAGTCTGCAGAGACTTTCTCTGCAGAGTCCCAAAACAGGCGTTTTCAGCCCATTACCGGCATATGGAAGAAACAGCAGTAAGCACAGGGAAATATCTGCTTCTAAATCCAAAACGCAGCTATCTAACAGAACGGTTGTCAATGTGTGCACTCAACTTCCAGAGTTAAACCCGTGTGTGGATTCAGCAGTCTGCAGAGACTTTCTCTGCAGAGTCCCAAAACAGGCGTTTTCAGCCCATTACCGGCATATGGAAGAAACAGCAGTAAGCACAGGGAAATATCTGCTTCTAAATCCAAAACGCAGCTATCTAACAGAACGGTTGTCAATGTGTGCACTCAACTTCCAGAGTTAAACCCGTGTGTGGATTCAGCAGTCTGCAGAGACTTTCTCTGCAGAGTCCCAAGACAGGCGTTTTCATCCCATTACCGGCATATGGTAGAAACAGCAGTAAGCACAGGGAAATATCTGCTTCTAAATCCAAAACGCAGCTATCTAACAGAACGGTTGTCAATGTGTGCACTCAACTTCCAGAGTTAAACCCGTGTGTGGATTCAGCAGTCTGCAGAGACTTTCTCTGCAGAGTCCCAAAACAGGCGTTTTCAGCCCATTACCGGCATATGGAAGAAACAGCAGTAAGCACAAGGAAATATCTGCTTCTAAATCCAAAACGCAGCTATCTAACAGAACGGTTGTCAATGTGTGCACTCAACTTGCAGAGATAAACCCGTGTGTGGATTCAGCAGTCTGCAGAGACTTTCTCTGCAGAGTCCCAAAACAGGCGTTTTCAGCCCATTACCGGCATATGGAAGAAACAGCAGTAAGCACAGGGAAATATCTGCTTCTAAATCCAAAACGCAGCTATCTAACAGAACGGTTGTCAATGTGTGCACTCAACTTACAGAGTTAAACCCGTGTGTGGATTCAGCAGTCTGCAGACACTTTCTCTGCAGAGTCCCAAAACAGGCGTTTTCAGCCCATTACCGGCATATGGAAGAAACAGCAGTAAGCACAGGGAAATATCTGCTTCTAAATCCAAAACGCAGCTATCTAACAGAACGGTTGTCAATGTGTGCACTCAACTTCCAGAGTTAAACCCGTGTGTGGATTCAGCAGTCTGCAAACACTTTCTCTGCAGAGTCCCAAAACAGGCGTTTTCAGCCCATTACCGGCATATGGAAGAAACAGCAGTAAGCACAGGGAAATATCTGCTTCTAAATCCAAAACGCAGCTATCTAACAGAACGGTTGTCAATGTGTGCACTCAACTTCCAGAGTTAAACCCGTGTGTGGATTCAACAGTCTGCAGATTCTTTCTCTGCAGAGTCCCAAAACAGGCGTTTTCAGCCCATTACCGGCATATGGAAGAAACAGCAGTAAGCACAGGGAAATATCTGCTTCTAAATCCAAAACGCAGCTATCTAACAGAACGGTTGTCAATGTGTGCACTCAACTTCCAGAGTTAAACCCGTGTGTGGATTCAGCAGTCTGCAGAGACTTTCTCTGCAGAGTCCCAAAACAGGCGTTTTCAGCCCATTACCGGCATATGGAAGAAACAGCAGTAAGCACAGGGAAATATCTGCTTCTAAATCGAAAACGCAGCTATCTAACAGAACGGTTGTCAATGTGTGCACTCAACTTCCAGAGTTAAACCCGTGTGTGGATTCAGCAGTCTGCAGAGACTTTCTCTGCAGAGTCCCAAAACAGGCGTTTTCAGCCCATTACCGGCATATGGAAGAAACAGCAGTAAGCACAGGGAAATATCTGCTTCTAAATCCAAAACGCAGCTATCTAACAGAACGGTTGTCAATGTGTGCACTCAACTTCCAGAGTTAAACCCGTGTGTGGATTCAGCAGTCTGCAGA
The DNA here is from genome assembly GCF_030222135.1 of Aotus nancymaae. NCBI lineage: Eukaryota > Metazoa > Chordata > Mammalia > Primates > Aotidae > Aotus > Aotus nancymaae. Next base: position 4,514 of record NW_026989413.1, read on the forward strand.
CACTTTCTCTGCAGAGTCCCAAAACAGGCGTTTTCAGCCCATTACCGGCATATGGAAGAAACAGCAGTAAGCACAGGGAAATATCTGCTTCTAAATCCAAAACGCAGCTATCTAACAGAACGGTTGTCAATGTGTGCACTCAACTTCCAGAGTTAAACCCGTGTGTGGATTCAGCAGTCTGCAAACACTTTCTCTGCAGAGTCCCAAAACAGGCGTTTTCAGCCCATTACCGGCATATGGAAGAAACAGCAGTAAGCACAGGGAAATATCTGCTTCTAAATCCAAAACGCAGCTATCTAACAGAACGGTTGTCAATGTGTGCACTCAACTTCCAGAGTTAAACCCGTGTGTGGATTCAGCAGTCTGCAGAGACTTTCTCTGCAGAGTCCCAAAACAGGCGTTTTCAGCCCATTACCGGCATATGGAAGAAACAGCAGTAAGCACAGGGAAATATCTGCTTCTAAATCCAAAACGCAGCTATCTAACAGAACGGTTGTCAATGTGTGCACTCAACTTCCAGAGTTAAACCCGTGTGTGGATTCAGCAGTCTGCAGAGACTTTCTCTGCAGAGTCCCAAAACAGGCGTTTTCAGCCCATTACCGGCATATGGAAGAAACAGCAGTAAGCACAGGGAAATATCTGCTTCTAAATCCAAAACGCAGCTATCTAACAGAACGGTTGTCAATGTGTGCACTCAACTTCCAGAGTTAACCCCGTGTGTGGATTCAGCAGTCTGCAGAGACTTTCTCTGCAGAGTCCCAAAACAGGCGTTTTCAGCCCATTACCGGCATATGGAAGAAACAGCAGTAAGCACAGGGAAATATCTGCTTCTAAATCCAAAACGCAGCTATCTAACAGAACGGTTGTCAATGTGTGCACTCAACTTCCAGAGTTAAACCCCGTGTGTGGATTCAGCAGTCTGCAGAGACTTTCTCTGCAGAGTCCCCAAAACAGGCGTTTTCAGCCCATTACCGGCATATGGAAGAAACAGCAGTAAGCACAGGGAAATATCTGCTTCTAAATCCAAAACGCAGCTATCTAACAGAACGGTTGTCAATGTGTGCACTCAACTTCCAGAGTTAAACCCGTGTGTGGATTCAGCAAGTCTGCAGAGACTTTCTCTGCAGAGTCCCAAAACAGGCGTTTTCAGCCCATTACCGGCATATGGAAGAAACAGCCGTAAGCACAAGGAAATATCTGCTTCTAAATCCAAAACGCAGCTATCTAACAGAACGGTTGTCAATGTGTGCACTCAACTTGCAGAGATAAACCCGTGTGTGGATTCAGCAGTCTGCAGAGACTTTCTCTGCAGAGTCCCAAAACAGGCGTTTTCAGCCCATTACCGGCATATGGAAGAAACAGCAGTAAGCACAGGGAAATATCTGCTTCTAAATCCAAAACGCAGCTATCTAACAGAACGGTTGTCAATGTGTGCACTCAACTTCCAGAGTTAAACCCGTGTGTGGATTCAGCAGTCTGCAGAGACTTTCTCTGCAGAGTCCCAAAACAGGCGTTTTCAGCCCATTACCGGCATATGGAAGAAACAGCAGTAAGCACAGGGAAATATCTGCTTCTAAATATCCAAAACGCAGCTATCTAACAGAACGGTTGTCAATGTGTGCACTCAACTTCCAGAGTTAAACCCGTGTGTGGATTCAGCAGTCTGCAGAGACTTTCTCTGCAGAGTCCCAAAACAGGCGTTTTCAGCCCATTACCGGCATATGGAAGAAACAGCAGTAAGCACAGGGAAATATCTGCTTCTAAATCCAAAACGCAGCTATCTAACAGAACGGTTGTCAATGTGTGCACTCAACTTCCAGAGTTAAACCCGTGTGTGGATTCAGCAGTCTGCAGAGACTTTCTCTGCAGAGTCCCAAAACAGGCGTTTTCAGCCCATTACCGGCATATGGAAGAAACAGCAGTAAGCACAGGGAAATATCTGCTTCTAAATCCAAAACGCAGCTATCTAACAGAACGGTTGTCAATGTGTGCACTCAACTTCCAGAGTTAAACCCGTGTGTGGATTCAGCAGTCTGCAGAGACTTTCTCTGCAGAGTCCCAAAACAGGCGTTTTCAGCCCATTACCGGCATATGGAAGAAACAGCAGTAAGCACAGGGAAATATCTGTTTCTAAATCCAAAACGCAGCTATCTAACAGAACGGTTGTCAATGTGTGCACTCAACTTCCAGAGTTAAACCCGTGTGTGGATTCAGCAGTCTGCAGAGACTTTCTCTGCAGAGTCCCAAAACAGGCGTTTTCAGCCCATTACCGGCATATGGAAGAAACAGCAGTAAGCACAGGGAAATATCTGCTTCTAAATCCAAAACGCAGCTATCTAACAGAACGGTTGTCAATGTGTGCACTCAACTTCCAGAGGTAAACCCGTGTGTGGATTCAGCAGTCTGCAGAGACTTTCTCTGCAGAGTCCCAAAACAGGCGTTTTCAGCCCATTACCGGCATATGGAAGAAACAGCAGTAAGCACAGGGAAATATCTGCTTCTAAATCCAAAACGCAGCTATCTAACAGAACGGTTGTCAATGTGTGCACTCAACTTCCAGAGTTAAACCCGTGTGTGGATTCAGCAGTCTGCAGAGACTTTCTCTGCAGAGTCCCAAGACAGGCGTTTTCAGCCCATTACCGGCATATGGAAGAAACAGCAGTAAGCACAGGGAAATATCTGCTTCTAAATCCAAAACGCAGCTATCTAACAGAACGGTTGTCAATGTGTGCACTCAACTTCCAGAGTTAAACCCGTGTGTGGATTCAGCAGTCTGCAGAGACTTTCTCTGCAGAGTCCCAAAACAGGCGTTTTCAGCCCATTACCGGCATATGGAAGAAACAGCAGTAAGCACAGGGAAATATCTGCTTCTAAATCCAAAACGCAGCTATCTAACAGAACGGTTGTCAATGTGTGCACTCAACTTCCAGAGTTAAACCCGTGTGTGGATTCAGCAGTCTGCAGAGACTTTCTCTGCAGAGTCCCAAAACAGGCGTTTTCAGCCCATTACCGGCCTATGGAAGAAACAGCAGTAAGCACAGGGAAATATCTGCTTCTAAATCCAAAACGCAGCTATCTAACAGAACGGTTGTCAATGTGTGCACTCAACTTCCAGAGTTAAACCCGTGTGTGGATTCAGCAGTCTGCAAACACTTTCTCTGCAGAGTCCCAAAACAGGTGTTTTCAGCCCATTACCGGCATATGGAAGAAACAGCAGTAAGCACAGGGAAATATCTGCTTCTAAATCCAAAACGCAGCTATCTAACAGAACGGTTGTCAATGTGTGCACTCAACTTCCAGAGTTAAACCCGTGTGTGGATTCAGCAGTCTGCAGAGACTTTCTCTGCGAGTCCCAAAACAGGCGTTTTTCAGCCCATTACCGGCATATGGAAGAAACAGCAGTAAGCACAGGGAAATATCTGCTTCTAAATCCAAAACGCAGCTATCTAACAGAACGGTTGTCAATGTGTGCACTCAACTTCCAGAGTTAAACCCGTGTGTGGATTCAGCAGTCTGCAGAGACTTTCTCTGCAGAGTCCCAAAACAGGCGTTTTCAGCCCATTACCGGCATATGGAAGAAACAGCAGTAAGCACAGGGAAATATCTGCTTCTAAATCCAAAACGCAGCTATCTAACAGAACGGTTGTCAATGTGTGCACTCAACTTCCAGAGTTAAACCCGTGTGTGGAATCAGCAGTCTGCAGACACTTTCTCTGCAGAGTCCCAAAACAGGCGTTTTCAGCCCATTACCGGCATATGGAAGAAACAGCAGTAAGCACAGGGAAATATCTGCTTCTAAATCCAAAACGCAGCTATCTAACAGAACGGTTGTCAATGTGTGCACTCAACTTCCAGAGTTCAACCCGTGTGTGGATTCAGCAGTCTGCAAACACTTTCTCTGCAGAGTCCCAAAACAGGCGTTTTCAGCCCATTACCGGCATATGGAAGAAACAGCAGTAAGCACAGGGAAATATCTGCTTCTAAATCCAAAACGGAGCTATCTAACAGAACGGTTGTCAATGTGTGCACTCAACTTCCAGAGTCAAACCCGTGTGTGGATTCAGCAGTCTGCAGAGACTTTCTCTGCAGAGTCCCAGGACAGGCGTTTTCAGCCCATTACCGGCATATGGAAGAAACAGCAGTAAGCACAGGGAAATATCTGCTTCTAAATCCAAAACGCAGCTATCTAACAGAACGGTTGTCAATGTGTGCACTCAACTTCCAGAGTTAAACCCGTGTGTGGAATCAGCAGTCTGCAGACACTTTCTCTGCAGAGTCCCAAAACAGGCGTTTTCAGCCCATTACCGGCATATGGAAGAAACAGCAGTAAGCACAGGGAAATATCTGCTTCTAAATCCAAAACGCAGCTATCTAACAGAACGGTTGTCAATGTGTGCACTCAACTTCCAGAGTTCAACCCGTGTGTGGATTCAGCAGTCTGCAGAGACTTTCTCTGCAGAGTCCCAAAACAGGCGTTTTCAGCCCATTACCGGCATATGGAAGAAACAGCAGTAAGCACAGGGAAATATCTGCTTCTAAATCCAAAACGCAGCTATCTAACAGAACGGTTGTCAATGTGTGCACTCAACTTCCAGAGTTAAACCCGTGTGTGGATTCAGCAGTCTGCAAACACTTTCTCTGCAGAGTCCCAAAACAGGCGTTTTCAGCCCATTACCGGCATATGGAAGAAACAGCAGTAAGCACAGGGAAATATCTGCTTCTAAATCCAAAACGCAGCTATCTAACAGAACGGTTGTCAATGTGTGCACTCAACTTCCAGAGTTAAACCCGTGTGTGGATTCAGCAGTCTGCAGAGACTTTCTCTGCAGAGTCCCAAAACAGGCGTTTTCAGCCCATTACCGGCATATGGAAGAAACAGCAGTAAGCACAGGGAAATATCTGCTTCTAAATCCAAAACGCAGCTATCTAACAGAACGGTTGTCAATGTGTGCACTCAACTTCCAGAGTTAAACCCGTGTGTGGATTCAGCAGTCTGCAGAGACTTTCTCTGCAGAGTCCCAAAACAGGCGTTTTCAGCCCATTACCGGCATATGGAAGAAACAGCAGTAAGCACAGGGAAATATCTGCTTCTAAATCCAAAACGCAGCTATCTAACAGAACGGTTGTCAATGTGTGCACTCAACTTCCAGAGTTCAACCCGTGTGTGGATTCAGCAGTCTGCAGAGACTTTCTCTGCAGAGTCCCAAAACAGGCGTTTTCAGCCCATTACCGGCATATGGAAGAAACAGCAGTAAGCACAGGGAAATATCTGCTTCTAAATCCAAAACGCAGCTATCTAACAGAACGGTTGTCAATGTGTGCACTCAACTTCCAGAGTTAAACCCGTGTGTGGATTCAGCAGTCTGCAAACACTTTCTCTGCAGAGTCCCAAAACAGGCGTTTTCAGCCCATTACCGGCATATGGAAGAAACAGCAGTAAGCACAGGGAAATATCTGCTTCTAAATCCAAAACGCAGCTATCTAACAGAACGGTTGTCAATGTGTGCACTCAACTTCCAGAGTTAAACCCGTGTGTGGATTCAGCAGTCTGCAGAGACTTTCTCTGCAGAGTCCCAAAACAGGCGTTTTCAGCCCATTACCGGCATATGGAAGAAACAGCAGTAAGCACAGGGAAATATCTGCTTCTAAATCCAAAACGCAGCTATCTAACAGAACGGTTGTCAATGTGTGCACTCAACTTCCAGAGTTAAACCCGTGTGTGGATTCAGCAGTCTGCAGAGACTTTCTCTGCAGAGTCCCAAAACAGGCGTTTTCAGCCCATTACCGGCATATGGAAGAAACAGCAGTAAGCACAGGGAAATATCTGCTTCTAAATCCAAAACGCAGCTATCTAACAGAACGGTTGTCAATGTGTGCACTCAACTTCCAGAGTTAAACCCGTGTGTGGATTCAGCAGTCTGCAGAGACTTTCTCTGCAGAGTCCCAAAACAGGCGTTTTCAGCCCATTACCGGCATATGGAAGAAACAGCAGTAAGCACAGGGAAATATCTGCTTCTAAATCCAAAACGCAGCTATCTAACAGAACGGTTGTCAATGTGTGCACTCAACTTCCAGAGTTAAACCCGTGTGTGGATTCAGCAGTCTGCAGAGACTTTCTCTGCAGAGTCCCAAGACAGGCGTTTTCAGCCCATTACCGGCATATGGAAGAAACAGCAGTAAGCACAGGGAAATATCTGCTTCTAAATCCAAAACGCAGCTATCTAACAGAACGGTTGTCAATGTGTGCACTCAACTTCCAGAGTAAAACCCGTGTGTGGAATCAGCAGTCTGCAGAGACTTTCTCTGCAGAGTCCCAAAACAGGCGTTTTCAGCCCATTACCGGCATATGGAAGAAACAGCAGTAAGCACAAGGAAATATCTGCTTCTAAATCCAAAACGCAGCTATCTAACAGAACGGTTGTCAATGTGTGCACTCAACTTGCAGAGATAAACCCGTGTGTGGATTCAGCAGTCTGCAGAGACTTTCTCTGCAGAGTCCCAAAACAGGCGTTTTCAGCCCATTACCGGCATATGGAAGAAACAGCAGTAAGCACAGGGAAATATCTGCTTCTAAATACAAAACGCAGCTATCTAACAGAACGGTTGTCAATGTGTGCACTCAACTTCCAGAGTTAAACCCGTGTGTGGATTCAGCAGTCTGCAGAGACTTTCTCTGCAGAGTCCCAAAACAGGCGTTTTCAGCCCATTACCGGCATATGGAAGAAACAGCAGTAAGCACAGGGAAATATCTGCTTCTAAATCCAAAACGCAGCTATCTAACAGAACGGTTGTCAATGTGTGCACTCAACTTCCAGAGTTAAACCCGTGTGTGGATTCAGCAGTCTGCAGAGACTTTCTCTGCAGAGTCCCAAAACAGGCGTTTTCAGCCCATTACCGGCATATGGAAGAAACAGCAGTAAGCACAGGGAAATATCTGCTTCTAAATCCAAAACGCAGCTATCTAACAGAACGGTTGTCAATGTGTGCACTCAACTTCCAGAGTTAAACCCGTGTGTGGATTCAGCAGTCTGCAGAGACTTTCTCTGCAGAGTCCCAAAACAGGCGTTTTCAGCCCATTACCGGCATATGGAAGAAACAGCAGTAAGCACAGGGAAATATCTGCTTCTAAATCCAAAACGCAGCTATCTAACAGAACGGTTGACAATGTGTGCACTCAACTTCCAGAGTTAAACCCGTGTGTGGATTCAGCAGTCTGCAGAGACTTTCTCTGCAGAGTCCCAAAACAGGCGTTTTCAGCCCATTACCGGCATATGGAAGAAACAGCAGTAAGCACAGGGAAATATCTGTTTCTAAATCCAAAACGCAGCTATCTAACAGAACGGTTGTCAATGTGTGCACTCAACTTCCAGAGTTAAACCCGTGTGTGGATTCAGCAGTCTGCAGAGACTTTCTCTGCAGAGTCCCAAAACAGGCGTTTTCAGCCCATTACCGGCATATGGAAGAAACAGCAGTAAGCACAGGGAAATATCTGCTTCTAAATCCAAAACGCAGCTATCTAACAGAACGGTTGTCAATGTGTGCACTCAACTTCCAGAGGTAAACCCGTGTGTGGATTCAGCAGTCTGCAGAGACTTTCTCTGCAGAGTCCCAAAACAGGCGTTTTCAGCCCATTACCGGCATATGGAAGAAACAGCAGTAAGCACAGGGAAATATCTGCTTCTAAATCCAAAACGCAGCTATCTAACAGAACGGTTGTCAATGTGTGCACTCAACTTCCAGAGTTAAACCCGTGTGTGGATTCAGCAGTCTGCAGAGACTTTCTCTGCAGTGTCCCAAGACAGGCGTTTTCAGCCCACTACCGGCATATGGAAGAAACAGCAGTAAGCACAGGGAAATATCTGCTTCTAAATCCAAAACGCAGCTATCTAACAGAACGGTTGTCAATGTGTGCACTCAACTTCCAGAGTTAAACCCGTGTGTGGATTCAGCAGTCTGCAGAGACTTTCTCTGCAGAGTCCCAAAACAGGCGTTTTCAGCCCATTACCGGCATATGGAAGAAACAGCAGTAAGCACAAGGAAATATCTGCTTCTAAATCCAAAACGCAGCTATCTAACAGAACGGTTGTCAATGTGTGCACTCAACTTGCAGAGATAAACCCGTGTGTGGATTCAGCAGTCTGCAGAGACTTTCTCTGCAGAGTCCCAAAACAGGCGTTTTCAGCCCATTACCGGCATATGGAAGAAACAGCAGTAAGCACAGGGAAATATCTGCTTCTAAATCCAAAACGCAGCTATCTAACAGAACGGTTGTCAATGTGTGCACTCAACTTCCAGAGTTAAACCCGTGTGTGGATTCAGCAGTCTGCAGAGACTTTCTCTGCAGAGTCCCAAAACAGGCGTTTTCAGCCCATTACCGGCATATGGAAGAAACAGCAGTAAGCACAGGGAAATATCTGCTTCTAAATCCAAAACGCAGCTATCTAACAGAACGGTTGTCAATGTGTGCACTCAACTTCCAGAGTTAAACCCGTGTGTGGATTCAGCAGTCTGCAGAGACTTTCTCTGCAGAGTCCCAAAACAGGCGTTTTCAGCCCATTACCGGCATATGGAAGAAACAGCAGTAAGCACAGGGAAATATCTGCTTCTAAATCCAAAACGCAGCTATCTAACAGAACGGTTGTCAATGTGTGCACTCAACTTCCAGAGTTAAACCCGTGTGTGGATTCAGCAGTCTGCAAACACTTTCTCTGCAGAGTCCCAAAACAGGTGTTTTCAGCCCATTACCGGCATATGGAAGAAACAGCAGTAAGCACAGGGAAATATCTGCTTCTAAATCCAAAACGCAGCTATCTAACAGAACGGTTGTCAATGTGTGCACTCAACTTCCAGAGTTAAACCCGTGTGTGGATTCAGCAGTCTGCAGAGACTTTCTCTGCAGAGTCCCAAAACAGGCGTTTTCAGCCCATTACCGGCATATGGAAGAAACAGCAGTAAGCACAGGGAAATATCTGCTTCTAAATCCAAAACGCAGCTATCTAACAGAACGGTTGTCAATGTGTGCACTCAACTTCCAGAGTTAAACCCGTGTGTGGATTCAGCAGTCTGCAGAGACTTTCTCTGCAGAGTCCCAAAACAGGCGTTTTCAGCCCATTACCGGCATATGGAAGAAACAGCAGTAAGCACAGGGAAATATCTGTTTCTAAATCCAAAACGCAGCTATCTAACAGAACGGTTGTCAATGTGTGCACTCAACTTCCAGAGTTAAACCCGTGTGTGGATTCAGCAGTCTGCAGAGACTTTCTCTGCAGAGTCCCAAAACAGGCGTTTTCAGCCCATTACCGGCATATGGAAGAAACAGCAGTAAGCACAGGGAAATATCTGCTTCTAAATCCAAAACGCAGCTATCTAACAGAACGGTTGTCAATGTGTGCACTCAACTTCCAGAGTTAAACCCGTGTGTGGATTCAGCAGTCTGCAGAGACTTTCTCTGCAGAGTCCCAAAACAGGCGTTTTCAGCCCATTACCGGCATATGAAAGAAACAGCAGTAAGCACAGGGAAATATCTGCTTCTAAATCCAAAACGCAGCTATCTAACAGAACGGTTGTCAATGTGTGCACTCAACTTCCAGAGTTAAACCCGTGTGTGGATTCAGCAGTCTGCAGAGACTTTCTCTGCAGAGTCCCAAAACAGGCGTTTTCAGCCCATTACCGGCATATGAAAGAAACAGCAGTAAGCACAGGGAAATATCTGCTTCTAAATCCAAAACGCAGCTATCTAACAGAACGGTTGTCAATGTGTGCACTCAACTTCCAGAGTTAAACCCGTGTGTGGATTCAGCAGTCTGCAGAGACTTTCTCTGCAGAGTCCCAAAACAGGCGTTTTCAGCCCATTACCGGCATATGAAAGAAACAGCAGTAAGCACAGGGAAATATCTGCTTCTAAATCCAAAACGCAGCTATCTAACAGAACGGTTGTCAATGTGTGCACTCAACTTCCAGAGTTAAACCCGTGTGTGGATTCAGCAGTCTGCAGAGACTTTCTCTGCAGAGTCCCAAAACAGGCGTTTTCAGCCCATTACCGGCATATGGAAGAAACAGCAGTAAGCACAGGGAAATATCTGCTTCTAAATCCAAAACGCAGCTATCTAACAGAACGGTTGTCAATGTGTGCACTCAACTTCCAGAGTTAAACCCGTGTGTGGATTCAGCAGTCTGCAGAGACTTTCTCTGCAGAGTCCCAAAACAGGCGTTTTCAGCCCATTACCGGCATATGGAAGAAACAGCAGTAAGCACAGGGAAATATCTGCTTCTAAATCCAAAACGCAGCTATCTAACAGAACGGTTGTCAATGTGTGCACTCAACTTCCAGAGTTAAACCCGTGTGTGGAATCAGCAGTCTGCAGACACTTTCTCTGCAGAGTCCCAAAACAGGCGTTTTCAGCCCATTACCGGCATATGGAAGAAACAGCAGTAAGCACAGGGAAATATCTGCTTCTAAATCCAAAACGCAGCTATCTAACAGAACGGTTGTCAATGTGTGCACTCAACTTCCAGAGTTAAACCCGTGTGTGGAATCAGCAGTCTGCAGACACTTTCTCTGCAGAGTTCCAAAACAGGCGTTTTCAGCCCATTACCGGCATATGGAAGAAACAGCAGTAAGCACAGGGAAATATCTGCTTCTAAATCCAAAACGCAGCTATCTAACAGAACGGTTGTCAATGTGTGCACTCAACTTCCAGAGTTAAACCCGTGTGTGGATTCAGCAGTCTGCAGAGACTTTCTCTGCAGAGTCCCAAAACAGGCGTTTTCAGCCCATTACCGGCATATGGAAGAAACAGCAGTAAGCACAGGGAAATATCTGCTTCTAAATCCAAAATGCAGCTATCTAACAGAACGGTTGTCAATGTGTGCACTCAACTTCCAGAGTTAAACCCGTGTGTGGATTCAGCAGTCTGCAGAGACTTTCTCTGCAGAGTCCCAAAACAGGCGTTTTCAGCCCATTACCGGCATATGGAAGAAACAGCAGTAAGCACAGGGAAATATCTGCTTCTAAATCCAAAACGCAGCTATCTAACAGAACGGTTGTCAATGTGTGCACTCAACTTCCAGAGTTAAACCCGTGTGTGGAATCAGCAGTCTGCAGACACTTTCTCTGCAGAGTCCCAAAACAGGCGTTTTCAGCCCATTACCGGCATATGGAAGAAACAGCAGTAAGCACAGGGAAATATCTGCTTCTAAATCCAAAACGCAGCTATCTAACAGAACGGTTGTCAATATGTGCACTCAACTTCCAGAGTTAAACCCGTGTGTGGATTCAGCAGTCTGCAAACACTTTCTCTGCAGAGTCCCAAAACAGGCGTTTTCAGCCCATTACCGGCATATGGAAGAAACAGCAGTAAGCACAGGGAAATATCTGCTTCTAAATCGAAAACGCAGCTATCTAACAGAACGGTTGTCAATGTGTGCACTCAACTTCCAGAGTTAAACCCGTGTGTGGATTCAGCAGTCTGCAGAGACTTTCTCTGCAGAGTCCCAAAACAGGCGTTTTCAGCCCATTACCGGCATATGGAAGAAACAGCAGTAAGCACAGGGAAATATCTGCTTCTAAATCCAAAACGCAGCTATCTAACAGAACGGTTGTCAATGTGTGCACTCAACTTCCAGAGTTAAACCCGTGTGTGGATTCAGCAGTCTGCAGAGACTTTCTCTGCAGAGTCCCAAAACAGGCGTTTTCAGCCCATTACCGGCATATGGAAGAAACAGCAGTAAGCACAGGGAAATATATGCTTCTAAATCCAAAACGCAGCTATCTAACAGAACGGTTGTCAATGTGTGCACTCAACTTCCAGAGTTAAACCCGTGTGTGGATTCAGCAGTCTGCAGAGACTTTCTCTGCAGAGTCCCAAAACAGGCGTTTTCAGCCCATTGCCGGCATATGGAAGAAACAGCAGTAAGCACAGGGAAATATCTGCTTCTAAATCCAAAACGCAGCTATCTAACAGAACGGTTGTCAATGTGTGCACTCAACTTCCAGAGTTAAACCCGTGTGTGGATTCAGCAGTCTGCAGAGACTTTCTCTGCAGAGTCCCAAGACAGGCGTTTTCAGCCCATTACCGGCATATGGAAGAAACAGCAGTAAGCACAGGGAAATATCTGCTTCTAAATCCAAAACGCAGCTATCTAACAGAACGGTTGTCAATGTGTGCACTCAACTTCCAGAGTTAAACCCGTGTGTGGATTCAGCAGTCTGCAGAGACTTTCTCTGCAGAGTCCCAAAACAGGCGTTTTCAGCCCATTACCGGCATATGGAAGAAACAGCAGTAAGCACAAGGAAATATCTGCTTCTAAATCCAAAACGCAGCTATCTAACAGAACGGTTGTCAATGTGTGCACTCAACTTGCAGAGATAAACCCGTGTGTGGATTCAGCAGTCTGCAGAGACTTTCTCTGCAGAGTCCCAAAACAGGCGCTTTCAGCCCATTACCGGCATATGGAAGAAACAGCAGTAAGCACAGGGAAATATCTGCTTCTAAATCCAAAACGCAGCTATCTAACAGAACGGTTGTCAATGTGTGCACTCAACTTCCAGAGTTAAACCCGTGTGTGGATTCAGCAGTCTGCAGAGACTTTCTCTGCAGAGTCCCAAAACAGGCGTTTTCAGCCCATTACCGGCATATGGAAGAAACAGCAGTAAGCACAGGGAAATATCTGCTTCTAAATCCAAAACGCAGCTATCTAACAGAACGGTTGTCAATGTGTGCACTCAACTTCCAGAGTTAAACCCGTGTGTGGATTCAGCAGTCTGCAGAGACTTTCTCTGCAGAGTCCCAAAACAGGCGTTTTCAGCCCATTACCGGCATATGGAAGTAACAGCAGTAAGCACAGGGAAATATCTGCTTCTAAATCCAAAATGCAGCTATCTAACAGAACGGTTGTCAATGTGTGCACTCAACTTCCAGAGTTAAACCCGTGTGTGGATTCAGCAGTCTGCAGAGACTTTCTCTGCAGAGTCCCAAAACAGGCGTTTTCAGCCCATTACCGGCATATGGAAGAAACAGCAGTAAGCACAGGGAAATATCTGCTTCTAAATCCAAAACGCAGCTATCTAACAGAACGGTTGTCAATGTGTGCACTCAACTTCCAGAGTTAAACCCGTGTGTGGAATCAGCAGTCTGCAGACACTTTCTCTGCAGAGTCCCAAAACAGGCGTTTTCAGCCCATTACCGGCATATGGAAGAAACAGCAGTAAGCACAGGGAAATATCTGCTTCTAAATCCAAAACGCAGCTATCTAACAGAACGGTTGTCAATGTGTGCACTCAACTTCCAGAGTTAAACCCGTGTGTGGATTCAGCAGTCTGCAAACACTTTCTCTGCAGAGTCCCAAAACAGGCGTTTTCAGCCCATTACCGGCATATGGAAGAAACAGCAGTAAGCACAGGGAAATATCTGCTTCTAAATCGAAAACGCAGCTATCTAACAGAACGGTTGTCAATGTGTGCACTCAACTTCCAGAGTTAAACCCGTGTGTGGATTCAGCAGTCTGCAGAGACTTTCTCTGCAGAGTCCCAAAACAGGCGTTTTCAGCCCATTACCGGCATATGGAAGAAACAGCAGTAAGCACAGGGAAATATCTGCTTCTAAATCCAAAACGCAGCTATCTAACAGAACGGTTGTCAATGTGTGCACTCAACTTCCAGAGTTAAACCCGTGTGTGGATTCAGCAGTCTGCAGAGACTTTCTCTGCAGAGTCCCAAAACAGGCGTTTTCAGCCCATTACCGGCATATGGAAGAAACAGCAGTAAGCACAGGGAAATATATGCTTCTAAATCCAAAACGCAGCTATCTAACAGAACGGTTGTCAATGTGTGCACTCAACTTCCAGAGTTAAACCCGTGTGTGGATTCAGCAGTCTGCAGAGACTTTCTCTGCAGAGTCCCAAAACAGGCGTTTTCAGCCCATTGCCGGCATATGGAAGAAACAGCAGTAAGCACAGGGAAATATCTGCTTCTAAATCCAAAACGCAGCTATCTAACAGAACGGTTGTCAATGTGTGCACTCAACTTCCAGAGTTAAACCCGTGTGTGGATTCAGCAGTCTGCAGAGACTTTCTCTGCAGAGTCCCAAGACAGGCGTTTTCAGCCCATTACCGGCATATGGAAGAAACAGCAGTAAGCACAGGGAAATATCTGCTTCTAAATCCAAAACGCAGCTATCTAACAGAACGGTTGTCAATGTGTGCACTCAACTTCCAGAGTTAAACCCGTGTGTGGATTCAGCAGTCTGCAGAGACTTTCTCTGCAGAGTCCCAAAACAGGCGTTTTCAGCCCATTACCGGCATATGGAAGAAACAGCAGTAAGCACAAGGAAATATCTGCTTCTAAATCCAAAACGCAGCTATCTAACAGAACGGTTGTCAATGTGTGCACTCAACTTGCAGAGATAAACCCGTGTGTGGATTCAGCAGTCTGCAGAGACTTTCTCTGCAGAGTCCCAAAACAGGCGCTTTCAGCCCATTACCGGCATATGGAAGAAACAGCAGTAAGCACAGGGAAATATCTGCTTCTAAATCCAAAACGCAGCTATCTAACAGAACGGTTGTCAATGTGTGCACTCAACTTCCAGAGTTAAACCCGTGTGTGGATTCAGCAGTCTGCAGAGACTTTCTCTGCAGAGTCCCAAAACAGGCGTTTTCAGCCCATTACCGGCATATGGAAGAAACAGCAGTAAGCACAGGGAAATATCTGCTTCTAAATCCAAAACGCAGCTATCTAACAGAACGGTTGTCAATGTGTGCACTCAACTTCCAGAGTTAAACCCGTGTGTGGATTCAGCAGTCTGCAGAGACTTTCTCTGCAGAGTCCCAAAACAGGCGTTTTCAGCCCGTTACCGGCATATGGAAGAAACAGCAGTAAGCACAGGGAAATATCTGCTTCTAAATCCAAAACGCAGCTATCTAACAGAACGGTTGTCAATGTGTGCACTCAACTTGCAGAGATAAAGCCGTGTGTGGATTCAGCAGTCTGCAGAGACTTTCTCTGCAGAGTCCCAAGACAGGCGTTTTCAGCCCATTACCGGCATATGGAAGAAACAGCAGTAAGCACAGGGAAATATCTGCTTCTAAATCCAAAACGCAGCTATCTAACAGAACGGTTGTCAATGTGTGCACTCAACTTCCAGAGTTAAACCCGTGTGTGGATTCAGCAGTCTGCAGAGACTTTCTCTGCAGAGTCCCAAGACAGGCGTTTTCAGCCCATTACCGGCATATGGAAGAAACAGCAGTAAGCACAGGGAAATATCTGCTTCTAAATCCAAAACGCAGCTATCTAACAGAACGGTTGTCAATGTGTGCACTCAACTTCCAGAGTTAAACCCGTGTGTGGATTCAGCAGTCTGCAGAGACTTTCTCTGCAGAGTCCCAAAACAGGCGTTTTCAGCCCGTTACCGGCATATGGAAGAAACAGCAGTAAGCACAGGGAAATATCTGCTTCTAAATCCAAAACGCAGCTATCTAACAGAACGGTTGTCAATGTGTGCACTCAACTTGCAGAGATAAAGCCGTGTGTGGATTCAGCAGTCTGCAGAGACTTTCTCTGCAGAGTCCCAAAACAGGCGTTTTCAGCCCATTACCGGCATATGGAAGAAACAGCAGTAAGCACAGGGAAATATCTGCTTCTAAATCCAAAACGCAGCTATCTAACAGAACGGTTGTCAATGTGTGCACTCAACTTCCAGAGTTAAACCCGTGTGTGGATTCAGCAGTCTGCAGAGACTTTCTCTGCAGAGTCCCAAAACAGGCGATTTCAGCCCATTACCGGCATATGGAAGAAACAGCAGTAAGCACAGGGAAATATCTGCTTCTAAATCCAAAACGCAGCTATCTAACAGAACGGTTGTCAATGTGTGCACTCAACTTCCAGAGTTAAACCCGTGTGTGGATTCAGCAGTCTGCAGAGACTTTCTCTGCAGAGTCCCAAAACAGGCGTTTTCAGCCCATTACCGGCATATGGAAGAAACAGCAGTAAGCACAGGGAAATATCTGCTTCTAAATCCAAAACGCAGCTATCTAACAGAACGGTTGTCAATGTGTGCACTCAACTTCCAGAGTTAAACCCGTGTGTGGATTCAGCAGTCTGCAGAGACTTTCTCTGCAGAGTCCCAAAACAGGCGTTTTCAGCCCATTACCGGCATATGGAAGAAACAGCAGTAAGCACAGGGAAATATCTGCTTCTAAATCCAAAACGCAGCTATCTAACAGAACGGTTGTCAATGTGTGCACTCAACTTCCAGAGTTAAACCCGTGTGTGGATTCAGCAGTCTGCAGAGACTTTCTCTGCAGAGTCCCAAAACAGGCGTTTTCAGCCCATTACCGGCATATGGAAGAAACAGCAGTAAGCACAGGGAAATATCTGCTTCTAAATCCAAAACGCAGCTATCTAACAGAACGGTTGTCAATGTGTGCACTCAACTTCCAGAGTTAAACCCGTGTGTGGATTCAGCAGTCTGCAGAGACTTTCTCTGCAGAGTCCCAAAACAGGCGTTTTCAGCCCATTACCGGCATATGGAAGAAACAGCAGTAAGCACAGGGAAATATCTGCTTCTAAATCCAAAACGCAGCTATCTAACAGAACGGTTGTCAATGTGTGCACTCAACTTCCAGAGTTAAACCCGTGTGTGGATTCAGCAGTCTGCAGAGACTTTCTCTGCAGAGTCCCAAAACAGGCGTTTTCAGCCCATTACCGGCATATGGAAGAAACAGCAGTAAGCACAGGGAAATATCTGCTTCTAAATCCAAAACGCAGCTATCTAACAGAACGGTTGTCAATGTGTGCACTCAACTTCCAGAGTTAAACCCGTGTGTGGATTCAGCAGTCTGCAGAGACTTTCTCTGCAGAGTCCCAAAACAGGCGTTTTCAGCCCATGACCGGCATATGGAAGAAACAGCAGTAAGCACAGGGAAATATCTGCTTCTAAATCCAAAACGCAGCTATCTAACAGAACGGTTGTCAATGTGTGCACTCAACTTCCAGAGTTAAACCCGTGTGTGGATTCAGCAGTCTGCAGAGACTTTCTCTGCAGAGTCCCAAAACAGGCGTTTTCAGCCCATTACCGGCATATGGAAGAAACAGCAGTAAGCACAGGGAAATATCTGCTTCTAAATCCAAAACGCAGCTATCTAACAGAACGGTTGTCAACGTGTGCACTCAACTTCCAGAGTTAAACCCGTGTGTGGATTCAGCAGTCTGCAGAGACTTTCTCTGCAGAGTCCCAAGACAGGCGTTTTCAGCCCATTACCGGCATATGGAAGAAACAGCAGTAAGCACAGGGAAATATCTGCTTCTAAATCCAAAACGCAGCTATCTAACAGAACGGTTGTCAACGTGTGCACTCAACTTCCAGAGTTAAACCCGTGTGTGGATTCAGCAGTCTGCAGAGACTTTCTCTGCAGAGTCCCAAAACAGGCGTTTTCAGCCCATTACCGGCATATGGAAGAAACAGCAGTAAGCACAGGGAAATATCTGCTTCTAAATCCAAAACGCAGCTATCTAACAGAACGGTTGTCAATGTGTGCACTCAACTTGCAGAGATAAACCCGTGTGTGGATTCAGCAGTCTGCAGAGACTTTCTCTGCAGAGTCCCAAAACAGGCGTTTTCAGCCCATTACCGGCATATGGAAGAAACAGCAGTAAGCACAGGGAAATATCTGCTTCTAAATCCAAAACGCAGCTATCTAACAGAACGGTTGTCAATGTGTGCACTCAACTTCCAGAGTTAAACCCGTGTGTGGATTCAGCAGTCTGCAGAGACTTTCTCTGCAGAGTCCCAAAACAGGCGTTTTCAGCCCATTACCGGCATATGGAAGAAACAGCAGTAAGCACAGGGAAATATCTGCTTCTAAATCCAAAACGCAGCTATCTAACAGAACGGTTGTCAATGTGTGCACTCAACTTCCAGAGTTAAACCCGTGTGTGGATTCAGCAGTCTGCAGAGACTTTCTCTGCAGAGTCCCAAAACAGGCGTTTTCAGCCCATTACCGGCATATGGAAGAAACAGCAGTAAGCACAGGGAAATATCTGCTTCTAAATCCAAAACGCAGCTATCTAACAGAACGGTTGTCAATGTGTGCACTCAACTTCCAGAGTTAAACCCGTGTGTGGATTCAGCAGTCTGCAAACACTTTCTCTGCAGAGTCCCAAAACAGGCGTTTTCAGCCCATTACCGGCATATGGAAGAAACAGCAGTAAGCACAGGGAAATATCTGCTTCTAAATCCAAAACGCAGCTATCTAACAGAACGGTTGTCAATGTGTGCACTCAACTTCCAGAGTTAAACCCGTGTGTGGATTCAGCAGTCTGCAAACACTTTCTGTGCAGAGTCTGAAAACAGGCCTTTCCGGCCCGGTACCGGCATATATAAGAAAGAGCATTAAGACTGCGTCTAAAACTCAGAAGAAACGTTTCTTTCAACCTGCTCGGCCGTGTGTTCTTTGACCTAAGGGAGTTTAATCTATGTTTAGATTCAGCGAGATAGAAACACGTTTATTCTAGGAGCTGTCTTTGGATATTCCGGAATGAATGGGAGTATATGCTGTAAAGAGAAATATCTGTTTCTAAAACCAAAATGGATCTATCTAGCAGAGTGGTTGTGAATGTGTGCCTTTGGCTTAAAGAGGTAAACTGCTCTTCTCATGCAGCACTTTAGAAACCCTTTATATGCAAATTCTCATACAGGCCTTTCCAGCAAAACACCAGCCTAAAGGAAATAGCAGTAAGACTGCATCTTTAACATGGACGAAACTGTTTTCAAACTGCTCTGCTGTGTGTTCATTCATATAAGAGACTTGAATATATGTTCAGATTCAGCTAATTAGCAACACGTTTCTTCCAGGAGCTGTGTTTGCCTATTCCAGAGTATACTGGAGTATAAGATGTAAAGACAAATGTCTCGTTCCAAAAGAAAAACGGATGATCTAATGGAATGGTTGTCAATGTGTGCATTCAACTTACTGAGCTAAACTGCTGTTTGTATGCAGCAGTTTAGAAAACATTTCTGTGTAGATTCTCAAATAGACATTTCCAGCAAAATACCGGCCTATAAGAAATAGCAGTAAGACTGCGTCTAAAACTCAGAGGGAACGTTTCTTTCAAACTGCTCTGCAGTGTGTTCGTTCACCAAAGGTCGTTGAATCTATGTTTGGATTCAGCGAGTTTGAAACACGTTTATTCTAGGAGCTGCATTTCGATATTCCAGAGTGTATGGGAGTAAATGCTGTAAAGAGAAATATCTGTTTCTAAAACCAAAACGGAGCTATCTAACAGAATGGTTGTGAATGTGTGCATTCAACTTAAAGGGTTAATCTGCTCTTCTTAGGCAGCAGTTTAGAAACCCTTTATATGCAAATTCTAAAATCAACATTTGCAGCAAAACACCAGCCTAAAAGAAGTAGCAGTAAGACTGCATCTATAACATAGAAGAAACGTTTTCTTCAAAATGCTCTGCTCTGTGTTCATTCAACTAAGAGTCTTGAGTATATGTTCAGATTCAGCGAGTAAGAAACACGTTTCTTCCAGGAGCTGCATTTGCATATTCCAGAGTGTACTGGAGTATAAGGTTTAAAGTGAAATATCTGGTTCTAAAACAAACACGGAGCCATCTAACAGAATGGTTGTCACTGTGTGCATTCAGCTTATTGAGATAAACTGTTGTTTCTATGCAGCAGTTTAGAAAAGATTTTTGTGCAGATTCTAAAACAGACATTCCCAGCAAAATACCGGCCTCTAAGAAATAGCAATAAGACTGCGTCTAAAACTCAAATAAAACGTTTCTTTCAAACTGCTGTGCTGTGTGTTCGTTCACCTAAGGGAGTTGAATCTATGTTTAGATTCAGCGACTTAGAAACACGTCTATTCTGGGAGCTGCGTTTGGCTATTCCAGAATGAATGGGAGTATATGCTGTAACTAGAAACACAGGCTTCTAAAACCAAAACGGAGCTAGCTAACAGAATGATTGTGAATGAGGGCATTCAACTTAACGAATTAAACTGCTCCACTTATGCAGCAGTTTACAAACCATTTGTATGGAAATTCTAAAACCAACATTTCCAGGAAAACACCAGCCTAAAAGCAATAGCAGTAACAGTGCATCTATAACATGGAAGAAATGTTTTTTTCAAACTCCTCTGCCGCGTGTTCATTCACCTAAGAGACTTCAATATATGCTCAGATTCAGCGAGTTACAAACACGTTTCTTCCAGGAGCTGCGTTTGCATATATCAGAGTGTACTGGGGTACAAGATGTAAAGGGAAATATCTGATTATACGTAGAAACCCGTTTCTTTTAGGAGCTGCGTTTGGATATTCCAGAGTGAATGAGAGTATATGCTGTAAAGAGAAATAACTTCTTCTAAAACCAAAAGGCAGCTATGTAACTGAATGGTTGTCAATGCGTGCATTCACCTTCCAGAGATGAACTCGTGTGTGGATTCAGCAGTCTGCAAACACTTTCTGTGCAGAGTCCCAAAACAGGCGTTTTCAGCCCAATACCGGCATATGGAAGAAACAGCAGTAAGCACAGGGAAATATCTGCTTCTAAATCCAAAACGCAGCTATCTAACAGAACGGTTGTCAATGTGTGCACTCAACTTCCAGAGTTAAACCCGTGTGTGGATTCAGCAGTCTGCAAACACTTTCTCTGCAGAGTCCCAAAACAGGCGTTTTCAGCCCATTACCGGCATATGGAAGAAACAGCAGTAAGCACAGGGAAATATCTGCTTCTAAATCCAAAACGCAGCTATCTAACAGAACGGTTGTCAATGTGTGCACTCAACTTCCAGAGTTAAACCCGTGTGTGGATTCAGCAGCCTGCAGACACTTTCTCTGCAGAGTCCCAAAACAGGCGTTTTCAGCCCATTACCGGCATAGGGAAGAAACAGCAGTAAGCACAGGGAAATATCTGCTTCTAAATCCAAAACGCAGCTATCTAACAGAACGGTTGTCAATGTGTGCACTCAACTTCCAGAGTTAAACCCGTGTGTGGATTCAGCAGTCTGCAAACACTTTCTCTGCAGAGTCCGAAAACAGGCGTTTTCAGCCCAATACCGGCATTTGGAAGAAACGGCAGTAGGCACAGGGAAATATCTGCTTCTAAATCCAAAACGCAGCTATCTAACAGAACGGTTGTCAATGTGTGCACTCAACTTCCAGAGTTAAACCCGTGTGTGGATTCAGCAGTCTGCAAACACTTTCTCTGCAGAGTCCCAAAACAGGCGTTTTCAGCCCATTACCGGCATATGGAAGAAACAGCAGTAAGCACAGGGAAATATCTGCTTCTAAATCCAAAACGCAGCTATCTAACAGAACGGTTGTCAATGTGTGCACTCAACTTCCAGAGTTAAACCCGTGTGTGGATTCAGCAGTCTGCAGAGACTTTCTCTGCAGAGTCCCAAAACAGGCGTTTTCAGCCCATTACCGGCATATGGAAGAAACAGCAGTAAGCACAGGGAAATATCTGCTTCTAAATCCAAAACGCAGCTATCTAACAGAACGGTTGTCAATGTGTGCACTCAACTTCCAGAGTTAAACCCGTGTGTGGATTCAGCAGTCTGCAAACACTTTCTGTGCAGAGTCTGAAAACAGGCCTTTCCGGCCCGGTACCGGCATATATAAGAAAGAGCATTAAGACTGCGTCTAAAACTCAGAAGAAACGTTTCTTTCAACCTGCTCGGCCGTGTGTTCTTTGACCTAAGGGAGTTTAATCTATGTTTAGATTCAGCGAGATAGAAACACGTTTATTCTAGGAGCTGTCTTTGGATATTCCGGAATGAATGGGAGTATATGCTGTAAAGAGAAATATCTGTTTCTAAAACCAAAATGGATCTATCTAGCAGAGTGGTTGTGAATGTGTGCCTTTGGCTTAAAGAGGTAAACTGCTCTTCTCATGCAGCACTTTAGAAACCCTTTATATGCAAATTCTCATACAGGCCTTTCCAGCAAAACACCAGCCTAAAGGAAATAGCAGTAAGACTGCATCTTTAACATGGACGAAACTGTTTTCAAACTGCTCTGCTGTGTGTTCATTCATATAAGAGACTTGAATATATGTTCAGATTCAGCTAATTAGCAACACGTTTCTTCCAGGAGCTGTGTTTGCCTATTCCAGAGTATACTGGAGTATAAGATGTAAAGACAAATGTCTCGTTCCAAAAGAAAAACGGATGATCTAATGGAATGGTTGTCAATGTGTGCATTCAACTTACTGAGCTAAACTGCTGTTTGTATGCAGCAGTTTAGAAAACATTTCTGTGTAGATTCTCAAATAGACATTTCCAGCAAAATACCGGCCTATAAGAAATAGCAGTAAGACTGCGTCTAAAACTCAGAGGGAACGTTTCTTTCAAACTGCTCTGCAGTGTGTTCGTTCACCAAAGGTCGTTGAATCTATGTTTGGATTCAGCGAGTTTGAAACACGTTTATTCTAGGAGCTGCATTTCGATATTCCAGAGTGTATGGGAGTAAATGCTGTAAAGAGAAATATCTGTTTCTAAAACCAAAACGGAGCTATCTAACAGAATGGTTGTGAATGTGTGCATTCAACTTAAAGGGTTAATCTGCTCTTCTTAGGCAGCAGTTTAGAAACCCTTTATATGCAAATTCTAAAATCAACATTTGCAGCAAAACACCAGCCTAAAAGAAGTAGCAGTAAGACTGCATCTATAACATAGAAGAAACGTTTTCTTCAAAATGCTCTGCTCTGTGTTCATTCAACTAAGAGTCTTGAGTATATGTTCAGATTCAGCGAGTAAGAAACACGTTTCTTCCAGGAGCTGCATTTGCATATTCCAGAGTGTACTGGAGTATAAGGTTTAAAGTGAAATATCTGGTTCTAAAACAAACACGGAGCCATCTAACAGAATGGTTGTCACTGTGTGCATTCAGCTTATTGAGATAAACTGTTGTTTCTATGCAGCAGTTTAGAAAAGATTTTTGTGCAGATTCTAAAACAGACATTCCCAGCAAAATACCGGCCTCTAAGAAATAGCAATAAGACTGCGTCTAAAACTCAAATAAAACGTTTCTTTCAAACTGCTGTGCTGTGTGTTCGTTCACCTAAGGGAGTTGAATCTATGTTTAGATTCAGCGACTTAGAAACACGTCTATTCTGGGAGCTGCGTTTGGCTATTCCAGAATGAATGGGAGTATATGCTGTAACTAGAAACACAGGCTTCTAAAACCAAAACGGAGCTAGCTAACAGAATGATTGTGAATGAGGGCATTCAACTTAACGAATTAAACTGCTCCACTTATGCAGCAGTTTACAAACCATTTGTATGGAAATTCTAAAACCAACATTTCCAGGAAAACACCAGCCTAAAAGCAATAGCAGTAACAGTGCATCTATAACATGGAAGAAATGTTTTTTTCAAACTCCTCTGCTGCGTGTTCATTCATCTAAGAGACTTCAATATATGCTCAGATTCAGCGAGTTACAAACACGTTTCTTCCAGGAGCTGCGTTTGCATATATCAGAGTGTACTGGGGTACAAGATGTAAAGGGAAATATCTGATTATACGTAGAAACCCGTTTCTTTTAGGAGCTGCGTTTGGATATTCCAGAGTGAATGAGAGTATATGCTGTAAAGAGAAATAACTTCTTCTAAAACCAAAAGGCAGCTATGTAACTGAATGGTTGTCAATGCGTGCATTCACCTTCCAGAGATGAACTCGTGTGTGGATTCAGCAGTCTGCAAACACTTTCTGTGCAGAGTCCCAAAACAGGCGTTTTCAGCCCAATACCGGCATATGGAAGAAACAGCAGTAAGCACAGGGAAATATCTGCTTCTAAATCCAAAACGCAGCTATCTAACAGAACGGTTGTCAATGTGTGCACTCAACTTCCAGAGTTAAACCCGTGTGTGGATTCAGCAGTCTGCAAACACTTTCTCTGCAGAGTCCCAAAACAGGCGTTTTCAGCCCATTACCGGCATATGGAAGAAACAGCAGTAAGCACAGGGAAATATCTGCTTCTAAATCCAAAACGCAGCTATCTAACAGAACGGTTGTCAATGTGTGCACTCAACTTCCAGAGTTAAACCCGTGTGTGGATTCAGCAGTCTGCAAACACTTTCTCTGCAGAGTCCCAAAACAGGCGTTTTCAGCCCATTACCGGCATATGGAAGAAACAGCAGTAAGCACAGGGAAATATCTGCTTCTAAATCCAAAACGCAGCTATCTAACAGAACGGTTGTCAATGTGTGCACTCAACTTCCAGAGTTAAACCCGTGTGTGGATTCAGCAGTCTGCAGAGACTTTCTCTGCAGAGTCCCAAAACAGGCGTTTTCAGCCCATTACCGGCATATGGAAGAAACAGCAGTAAGCACAGGGAAATATCTGCTTCTAAATCCAAAACGCAGCTATCTAACAGAACGGTTGTCAATGTGTGCACTCAACTTCCAGAGTTAAACCCGTGTGTGGATTCAGCAGTCTGCAAACACTTTCTCTGCAGAGTCCCAAAACAGGCGTTTTCAGCCCAATACCGGCATTTGGAAGAAACGGCAGTAGGCACAGGGAAATATCTGCTTCTAAATCCAAAACGCAGCCATCTAACAGAACGGTTGTCAATGTGTGCACTCAACTTCCAGAGTTAAACCCGTGTGTGGATTCAGCAGTCTGCAAACACTTTCTGTGCAGTGTCTGAAAACAGGCCTTTCCGGCCCGGTACCGGCATATATAAGAAAGAGCATTAAGACTGCGTCTAAAACTCAGAAGAAACGTTTCTTTCAACCTGCTCGGCCGTGTGTTCTTTGACCTAAGGGAGTTTAATCTATGTTTAGATTCAGCGAGATAGAAACACGTTTATTCTAGGAGCTGTCTTTGGATATTCCGTAATGAATGGGAGTATATGCTGTAAAGAGAAATATCTGTTTCTAAAACCAAAATGGATCTATCCAACAGAGTGGTTGTGAATGTGTGCCTTTGGCTTAAAGAGGTAAACTGCTCTTCTCATGCAGCACTTTAGAAACCCTTTATATGCAAATTCTCATACAGACCTTTCCAGCAAAACACCAGCCTAAAGGAAATAGCAGTAAGACTGCATCTTTAACATGGACGAAACTGTTTTCAAACTGCTCTGCTGTGTGTTCATTCATATAAGAGACTTGAATATATGTTCAGATTCAGCTAATTAGCAACACGTTTCTTCCAGGAGCTGTGTTTGCCTATTCCAGAGTATACTGGAGTATAAGATGTAAAGACAAATGTCTCGTTCCAAAAGAAAAACGGATGATCTAATGGAATGGTTGTCAATGTGTGCATTCAACTTACTGAGCTAAACTGCTGTTTGTATGCAGCAGTTTAGAAAACATTTCTGTGTAGATTCTCAAATAGACATTTCCAGCAAAATACCGGCCTATAAGAAATAGCAGTAAGACTGCGTCTAAAACTCAGAGGGAACGTTTCTTTCAAACTGCTCTGCAGTGTGTTCGTTCACCAAAGGTCGTTGAATCTATGTTTGGATTCAGCGAGTTTGAAACACGTTTATTCTAGGAGCTGCATTTCGATATTCCAGAGTGTATGGGAGTAAATGCTGTAAAGAGAAATATCTGTTTCTAAAACCAAAACGGAGCTATCTAACAGAATGGTTGTGAATGTGTGCATTCAACTTAAAGGGTTAATCTGCTCTTCTTAGGCAGCAGTTTAGAAACCCTTTATATGCAAATTCTAAAATCAACATTTGCAGCAAAACACCAGCCTAAAAGAAGTAGCAGTAAGACTGCATCTATAACATAGAAGAAACGTTTTCTTCAAAATGCTCTGCTCTGTGTTCATTCAACTAAGAGTCTTGAGTATATGTTCAGATTCAGCGAGTAAGAAACACGTTTCTTCCAGGAGCTGCATTTGCATATTCCAGAGTGTACTGGAGTATAAGGTTTAAAGTGAAATATCTGGTTCTAAAACAAACACGGAGCCATCTAACAGAATGGTTGTCACTGTGTGCATTCAGCTTATTGAGATAAACTGTTGTTTCTATGCAGCAGTTTAGAAAAGATTTTTGTGCAGATTCTAAAACAGACATTCCCAGCAAAATACCGGCCTCTAAGAAATAGCAATAAGACTGCGTCTAAAACTCAAATAAAACGTTTCTTTCAAACTGCTGTGCTGTGTGTTCGTTCACCTAAGGGAGTTGAATCTATGTTTAGATTCAGCGACTTAGAAACACGTCTATTCTGGGAGCTGCGTTTGGCTATTCCAGAATGAATGGGAGTATATGCTGTAACTAGAAACACAGGCTTCTAAAACCAAAACGGAGCTAGCTAACAGAATGATTGTGAATGAGGGCATTCAACTTAACGAATTAAACTGCTCCACTTATGCAGCAGTTTACAAACCATTTGTATGGAAATTCTAAAACCAACATTTCCAGGAAAACACCAGCCTAAAAGCAATAGCAGTAACAGTGCATCTATAACATGGAAGAAATGTTTTTTTCAAACTCCTCTGCCGCGTGTTCATTCACCTAAGAGACT
Source organism: Aotus nancymaae (assembly GCF_030222135.1). Classification (NCBI taxonomy): domain Eukaryota; kingdom Metazoa; phylum Chordata; class Mammalia; order Primates; family Aotidae; genus Aotus; species Aotus nancymaae. The sequence continues at coordinate 30,996 of NW_026989413.1, forward strand.
TCAATATATGCTCAGATTCAGCGAGTTACAAACACGTTTCTTCCAGGAGCTGCGTTTGCATATATCAGAGTGTACTGGGGTACAAGATGTAAAGGGAAATATCTGATTATACGTAGAAACCCGTTTCTTTTAGGAGCTGCGTTTGGATATTCCAGAGTGAATGAGAGTATATGCTGTAAAGAGAAATAACTTCTTCTAAAACCAAAAGGCAGCTATGTAACTGAATGGTTGTCAATGCGTGCATTCACCTTCCAGAGATGAACTCGTGTGTGGATTCAGCAGTCTGCAAACACTTTCTGTGCAGAGTCCCAAAACAGGCGTTTTCAGCCCAATACCGGCATATGGAAGAAACAGCAGTAAGCACAGGGAAATATCTGCTTCTAAATCCAAAACGCAGCTATCTAACAGAACGGTTGTCAATGTGTGCACTCAACTTCCAGAGTTAAACCCGTGTGTGGATTCAGCAGTCTGCAAACACTTTCTCTGCAGAGTCCCAAAACAGGCGTTTTCAGCCCATTACCGGCATATGGAAGAAACAGCAGTAAGCACAGGGAAATATCTGCTTCTAAATCCAAAACGCAGCTATCTAACAGAACGGTTGTCAATGTGTGCACTCAACTTCCAGAGTTAAACCCGTGTGTGGATTCAGCAGTCTGCAGACACTTTCTCTGCAGAGTCCCAAAACAGGCGTTTTCAGCCCATTACCGGCATATGGAAGAAACAGCAGTAAGCACAGGGAAATATCTGCTTCTAAATCCAAAACGCAGCTATCTAACAGAACGGTTGTCAATGTGTGCACTCAACTTCCAGAGTTAAACCCGTGTGTGGATTCAGCAGTCTGCAAACACTTTCTCTGCAGAGTCCCAAAACAGGCGTTTTCAGCCCAATACCGGCATTTGGAAGAAACGGGAGTAGGCACAGGGAAATATCTGCTTCTAAATCCAAAACGCAGCTATCTAACAGAACGGTTGTCAATGTGTGCACTCAACTTCCAGAGTTAAACCCGTGTGTGGATTCAGCAGTCTGCAGAGACTTTCTCTGCAGAGTCCCAAAACAGGCGTTTTCAGCCCATTACCGGCATATGGAAGAAACAGCAGTAAGCACAGGGAAATATCTGCTTCTAAATCCAAAACGCAGCTATCTAACAGAACGGTTGTCAATGTGTGCACTCAACTTCCAGAGTTAAACCCGTGTGTGGATTCAGCAGTCTGCAGAGACTTTCTCTGCAGAGTCCCAAAACAGGCGTTTTCAGCCCATTACCGGCATATGGAAGAAACAGCAGTAAGCACAGGGAAATATCTGCTTCTAAATTCAAAACGCAGCTATCTAACAGAACGGTTGTCAATGTGTGCACTCAACTTCCAGAGTTAAACCCGTGTGTGGATTCAGCAGTCTGCAAACACTTTCTCTGCAGAGTCCCAAAACAGGCGTTTTCAGCCCAATACCGGCATTTGGAAGAAACGGCAGTAGGCACAGGGAAATATCTGCTTCTAAATCCAAAACGCAGCTATCTAACAGAACGGTTGTCAATGTGTGCACTCAACTTCCAGAGTTAAACCCGTGTGTGGATTCAGCAGTCTGCAAACACTTTCTGTGCAGAGTCCCAAAACAGGCGTTTTCAGCCCATTACCGGCATATGGAAGAAACAGCAGTAAGCACAGGGAAATATCTGCTTCTAAATCCAAAACGCAGCTATCTAACAGAACGGTTGTCAATGTGTGCACTCAACTTCCAGAGTTAAACCCGTGTGTGGATTCAGCAGTCTGCAAACACTTTCTGTGCAGAGTCCCAAAACAGGCGTTTTCAGCCCATTACCGGCATATGGAAGAAACAGCAGTAAGCACAGGGAAATATCTGCTTCTAAATCCAAAACGCAGCTATCTAACAGAACGGTTGTCGATGTGTGCACTCAACTTCCAGAGTTAAACCCGTGTGTGGATTCAGCAGTCTGCAGAGACTTTCTCTGCAGAGTCCCAAAACAGGCGTTTTCAGCCCATTACCGGCATATGGAAGAAACAGCAGTAAGCACAGGGAAATATCTGCTTCTAAATCCAAAACGCAGCTATCTAACAGAACGGTTGTCAATGTGTGCACTCAACTTCCAGAGTTAAACCCGTGTGTGGATTCAGCAGTCTGCAGAGACTTTCTCTGCAGAGTCCCAAAACAGGCGTTTTCAGCCCATTACCGGCATATGGAAGAAACAGCAGTAAGCACAGGGAAATATCTGCTTCTAAATCCAAAACGCAGCTATCTAACAGAACGGTTGTCAATGTGTGCACTCAACTTCCAGAGTTAAACCCGTGTGTGGATTCAGCAGTCTGCAGAGACTTTCTCTGCAGAGTCCCAAAACAGGCGTTTTCAGCCCATTACCGGCATATGGAAGAAACAGCAGTAAGCACAGGGAAATATCTGCTTCTAAATCCAAAACGCAGCTATCTAACAGAACGGTTGTCAATGTGTGCACTCAACTTCCAGAGTTAAACCCGTGTGTGGATTCAGCAGCCTGCAGACACTTTCTCTGCAGAGTCCCAAAACAGGCGTTTTCAGCCCATTACCGGCATAGGGAAGAAACAGCAGTAAGCACAGGGAAATATCTGCTTCTAAATCCAAAACGCAGCTATCTAACAGAACGGTTGTCAATGTGTGCACTCAACTTCCAGAGTTAAACCCGTGTGTGGATTCAGCAGTCTGCAAACACTTTCTCTGCAGAGTCCGAAAACAGGCGTTTTCAGCCCAATACCGGCATTTGGAAGAAACGGCAGTAGGCACAGGGAAATATCTGCTTCTAAATCCAAAACGCAGCTATCTAACAGAACGGTTGTCAATGTGTGCACTCAACTTCCAGAGTTAAACCCGTGTGTGGATTCAGCAGTCTGCAAACACTTTCTCTGCAGAGTCCCAAAACAGGCGTTTTCAGCCCATTACCGGCATATGGAAGAAACAGCAGTAAGCACAGGGAAATATCTGCTTCTAAATCCAAAACGCAGCTATCTAACAGAACGGTTGTCAATGTGTGCACTCAACTTCCAGAGTTAAACCCGTGTGTGGATTCAGCAGTCTGCAGAGACTTTCTCTGCAGAGTCCCAAAACAGGCGTTTTCAGCCCATTACCGGCATATGGAAGAAACAGCAGTAAGCACAGGGAAATATCTGCTTCTAAATCCAAAACGCAGCTATCTAACAGAACGGTTGTCAATGTGTGCACTCAACTTCCAGAGTTAAACCCGTGTGTGGATTCAGCAGTCTGCAAACACTTTCTGTGCAGAGTCTGAAAACAGGCCTTTCCGGCCCGGTACCGGCATATATAAGAAAGAGCATTAAGACTGCGTCTAAAACTCAGAAGAAACGTTTCTTTCAACCTGCTCGGCCGTGTGTTCTTTGACCTAAGGGAGTTTAATCTATGTTTAGATTCAGCGAGATAGAAACACGTTTATTCTAGGAGCTGTCTTTGGATATTCCGGAATGAATGGGAGTATATGCTGTAAAGAGAAATATCTGTTTCTAAAACCAAAATGGATCTATCCAGCAGAGTGGTTGTGAATGTGTGCCTTTGGCTTAAAGAGGTAAACTGCTCTTCTCATGCAGCACTTTAGAAACCCTTTATATGCAAATTCTCATACAGACCTTTCCAGCAAAACACCAGCCTAAAGGAAATAGCAGTAAGACTGCATCTTTAACATGGACGAAACTGTTTTCAAACTGCTCTGCTGTGTGTTCATTCATATAAGAGACTTGAATATATGTTCAGATTCAGCTAATTAGCAACACGTTTCTTCCAGGAGCTGTGTTTGCCTATTCCAGAGTATACTGGAGTATAAGATGTAAAGACAAATGTCTCGTTCCAAAAGAAAAACGGATGATCTAATGGAATGGTTGTCAATGTGTGCATTCAACTTACTGAGCTAAACTGCTGTTTGTATGCAGCAGTTTAGAAAACATTTCTGTGTAGATTCTCAAATAGACATTTCCAGCAAAATACCGGCCTATAAGAAATAGCAGTAAGACTGCGTCTAAAACTCAGAGGGAACGTTTCTTTCAAACTGCTCTGCAGTGTGTTCGTTCACCAAAGGTCGTTGAATCTATGTTTGGATTCAGCGAGTTTGAAACACGTTTATTCTAGGAGCTGCATTTCGATATTCCAGAGTGTATGGGAGTAAATGCTGTAAAGAGAAATATCTGTTTCTAAAACCAAAACGGAGCTATCTAACAGAATGGTTGTGAATGTGTGCATTCAACTTAAAGGGTTAATCTGCTCTTCTTAGGCAGCAGTTTAGAAACCCTTTATATGCAAATTCTAAAATCAACATTTGCAGCAAAACACCAGCCTAAAAGAAGTAGCAGTAAGACTGCATCTATAACATAGAAGAAACGTTTTCTTCAAAATGCTCTGCTCTGTGTTCATTCAACTAAGAGTCTTGAGTATATGTTCAGATTCAGCGAGTAAGAAACACGTTTCTTCCAGGAGCTGCATTTGCATATTCCAGAGTGTACTGGAGTATAAGGTTTAAAGTGAAATATCTGGTTCTAAAACAAACACGGAGCCATCTAACAGAATGGTTGTCACTGTGTGCATTCAGCTTATTGAGATAAACTGTTGTTTCTATGCAGCAGTTTAGAAAAGATTTTTGTGCAGATTCTAAAACAGACATTCCCAGCAAAATACCGGCCTCTAAGAAATAGCAATAAGACTGCGTCTAAAACTCAAATAAAACGTTTCTTTCAAACTGCTGTGCTGTGTGTTCGTTCACCTAAGGGAGTTGAATCTATGTTTAGATTCAGCGACTTAGAAACACGTCTATTCTGGGAGCTGCGTTTGGCTATTCCAGAATGAATGGGAGTATATGCTGTAACTAGAAACACAGGCTTCTAAAACCAAAACGGAGCTAGCTAACAGAATGATTGTGAATGAGGGCATTCAACTTAACGAATTAAACTGCTCCACTTATGCAGCAGTTTACAAACCATTTGTATGGAAATTCTAAAACCAACATTTCCAGGAAAACACCAGCCTAAAAGCAATAGCAGTAACAGTGCATCTATAACATGGAAGAAATGTTTTTTTCAAACTCCTCTGCCGCGTGTTCATTCACCTAAGAGACTTCAATATATGCTCAGATTCAGCGAGTTACAAACACGTTTCTTCCAGGAGCTGCGTTTGCATATATCAGAGTGTACTGGGGTACAAGATGTAAAGGGAAATATCTGATTATACGTAGAAACCCGTTTCTTTTAGGAGCTGCGTTTGGATATTCCAGAGTGAATGAGAGTATATGCTGTAAAGAGAAATAACTTCTTCTAAAACCAAAAGGCAGCTATGTAACTGAATGGTTGTCAATGCGTGCATTCACCTTCCAGAGATGAACTCGTGTGTGGATTCAGCAGTCTGCAAACACTTTCTGTGCAGAGTCCCAAAACAGGCGTTTTCAGCCCAATACCGGCATATGGAAGAAACAGCAGTAAGCACAGGGAAATATCTGCTTCTAAATCCAAAACGCAGCTATCTAACAGAACGGTTGTCAATGTGTGCACTCAACTTCCAGAGTTAAACCCGTGTGTGGATTCAGCAGTCTGCAAACACTTTCTCTGCAGAGTCCCAAAACAGGCGTTTTCAGCCCATTACCGGCATATGGAAGAAACAGCAGTAAGCACAGGGAAATATCTGCTTCTAAATCCAAAACGCAGCTATCTAACAGAACGGTTGTCAATGTGTGCACTCAACTTCCAGAGTTAAACCCGTGTGTGGATTCAGCAGTCTGCAGACACTTTCTCTGCAGAGTCCCAAAACAGGCGTTTTCAGCCCATTACCGGCATATGGAAGAAACAGCAGTAAGCACAGGGAAATATCTGCTTCTAAATCCAAAACGCAGCTATCTAACAGAACGGTTGTCAATGTGTGCACTCAACTTCCAGAGTTAAACCCGTGTGTGGATTCAGCAGTCTGCAAACACTTTCTCTGCAGAGTCCCAAAACAGGCGTTTTCAGCCCAATACCGGCATTTGGAAGAAACGGGAGTAGGCACAGGGAAATATCTGCTTCTAAATCCAAAACGCAGCTATCTAACAGAACGGTTGTCAATGTGTGCACTCAACTTCCAGAGTTAAACCCGTGTGTGGATTCAGCAGTCTGCAGAGACTTTCTCTGCAGAGTCCCAAAACAGGCGTTTTCAGCCCATTACCGGCATATGGAAGAAACAGCAGTAAGCACAGGGAAATATCTGCTTCTAAATCCAAAACGCAGCTATCTAACAGAACGGTTGTCAATGTGTGCACTCAACTTCCAGAGTTAAACCCGTGTGTGGATTCAGCAGTCTGCAAACACTTTCTCTGCAGAGTCCCAAAACAGGCGTTTTCAGCCCAATACCGGCATTTGGAAGAAACGGCAGTAGGCACAGGGAAATATCTGCTTCTAAATCCAAAACGCAGCTATCTAACAGAACGGTTGTCAATGTGTGCACTCAACTTCCAGAGTTAAACCCGTGTGTGGATTCAGCAGTCTGCAAACACTTTCTGTGCAGAGTCCCAAAACAGGCGTTTTCAGCCCATTACCGGCATATGGAAGAAACAGCAGTAAGCACAGGGAAATATCTGCTTCTAAATCCAAAACGCAGCTATCTAACAGAACGGTTGTCAATGTGTGCACTCAACTTCCAGAGTTAAACCCGTGTGTGGATTCAGCAGTCTGCAAACACTTTCTGTGCAGAGTCCCAAAACAGGCGTTTTCAGCCCATTACCGGCATATGGAAGAAACAGCAGTAAGCACAGGGAAATATCTGCTTCTAAATCCAAAACGCAGCTATCTAACAGAACGGTTGTCGATGTGTGCACTCAACTTCCAGAGTTAAACCCGTGTGTGGATTCAGCAGTCTGCAGAGACTTTCTCTGCAGAGTCCCAAAACAGGCGTTTTCAGCCCATTACCGGCATATGGAAGAAACAGCAGTAAGCACAGGGAAATATCTGCTTCTAAATCCAAAACGCAGCTATCTAACAGAACGGTTGTCAATGTGTGCACTCAACTTCCAGAGTTAAACCCGTGTGTGGATTCAGCAGTCTGCAGAGACTTTCTCTGCAGAGTCCCAAAACAGGCGTTTTCAGCCCATTACCGGCATATGGAAGAAACAGCAGTAAGCACAGGGAAATATCTGCTTCTAAATCCAAAACGCAGCTATCTAACAGAACGGTTGTCAATGTGTGCACTCAACTTCCAGAGTTAAACCCGTGTGTGGATTCAGCAGCCTGCAGACACTTTCTCTGCAGAGTCCCAAAACAGGCGTTTTCAGCCCATTACCGGCATAGGGAAGAAACAGCAGTAAGCACAGGGAAATATCTGCTTCTAAATCCAAAACGCAGCTATCTAACAGAACGGTTGTCAATGTGTGCACTCAACTTCCAGAGTTAAACCCGTGTGTGGATTCAGCAGTCTGCAAACACTTTCTCTGCAGAGTCCGAAAACAGGCGTTTTCAGCCCAATACCGGCATTTGGAAGAAACGGCAGTAGGCACAGGGAAATATCTGCTTCTAAATCCAAAACGCAGCTATCTAACAGAACGGTTGTCAATGTGTGCACTCAACTTCCAGAGTTAAACCCGTGTGTGGATTCAGCAGTCTGCAAACACTTTCTCTGCAGAGTCCCAAAACAGGCGTTTTCAGCCCATTACCGGCATATGGAAGAAACAGCAGTAAGCACAGGGAAATATCTGCTTCTAAATCCAAAACGCAGCTATCTAACAGAACGGTTGTCAATGTGTGCACTCAACTTCCAGAGTTAAACCCGTGTGTGGATTCAGCAGTCTGCAGAGACTTTCTCTGCAGAGTCCCAAAACAGGCGTTTTCAGCCCATTACCGGCATATGGAAGAAACAGCAGTAAGCACAGGGAAATATCTGCTTCTAAATCCAAAACGCAGCTATCTAACAGAACGGTTGTCAATGTGTGCACTCAACTTCCAGAGTTAAACCCGTGTGTGGATTCAGCAGTCTGCAAACACTTTCTGTGCAGAGTCTGAAAACAGGCCTTTCCGGCCCGGTACCGGCATATATAAGAAAGAGCATTAAGACTGCGTCTAAAACTCAGAAGAAACGTTTCTTTCAACCTGCTCGGCCGTGTGTTCTTTGACCTAAGGGAGTTTAATCTATGTTTAGATTCAGCGAGATAGAAACACGTTTATTCTATGAGCTGTCTTTGGATATTCCGGAATGAATGGGAGTATATGCTGTAAAGAGAAATATCTGTTTCTAAAACCAAAATGGATCTATCTAGCAGAGTGGTTGTGAATGTGTGCCTTTGGCTTAAAGAGGTAAACTGCTCTTCTCATGCAGCACTTTAGAAACCCTTTATATGCAAATTCTCATACAGACCTTTCCAGCAAAACACCAGCCTAAAGGAAATAGCAGTAAGACTGCATCTTTAACATGGACGAAACTGTTTTCAAACTGCTCTGCTGTGTGTTCATTCATATAAGAGACTTGAATATATGTTCAGATTCAGCTAATTAGCAACACGTTTCTTCCAGGAGCTGTGTTTGCCTATTCCAGAGTATACTGGAGTATAAGATGTAAAGACAAATGTCTCGTTCCAAAAGAAAAACGGATGATCTAATGGAATGGTTGTCAATGTGTGCATTCAACTTACTGAGCTAAACTGCTGTTTGTATGCAGCAGTTTAGAAAACATTTCTGTGTAGATTCTCAAATAGACATTTCCAGCAAAATACCGGCCTATAAGAAATAGCAGTAAGACTGCGTCTAAAACTCAGAGGGAACGTTTCTTTCAAACTGCTCTGCAGTGTGTTCGTTCACCAAAGGTCGTTGAATCTATGTTTGGATTCAGCGAGTTTGAAACACGTTTATTCTAGGAGCTGCATTTCGATATTCCAGAGTGTATGGGAGTAAATGCTGTAAAGAGAAATATCTGTTTCTAAAACCAAAACGGAGCTATCTAACAGAATGGTTGTGAATGTGTGCATTCAACTTAAAGGGTTAATCTGCTCTTCTTAGGCAGCAGTTTAGAAACCCTTTATATGCAAATTCTAAAATCAACATTTGCAGCAAAACACCAGCCTAAAAGAAGTAGCAGTAAGACTGCATCTATAACATAGAAGAAACGTTTTCTTCAAAATGCTCTGCTCTGTGTTCATTCAACTAAGAGTCTTGAGTATATGTTCAGATTCAGCGAGTAAGAAACACGTTTCTTCCAGGAGCTGCATTTGCATATTCCAGAGTGTACTGGAGTATAAGGTTTAAAGTGAAATATCTGGTTCTAAAACAAACACGGAGCCATCTAACAGAATGGTTGTCACTGTGTGCATTCAGCTTATTGAGATAAACTGTTGTTTCTATGCAGCAGTTTAGAAAAGATTTTTGTGCAGATTCTAAAACAGACATTCCCAGCAAAATACCGGCCTCTAAGAAATAGCAATAAGACTGCGTCTAAAACTCAAATAAAACGTTTCTTTCAAACTGCTGTGCTGTGTGTTCGTTCACCTAAGGGAGTTGAATCTATGTTTAGATTCAGCGACTTAGAAACACGTCTATTCTGGGAGCTGCGTTTGGCTATTCCAGAATGAATGGGAGTATATGCTGTAACTAGAAACACAGGCTTCTAAAACCAAAACGGAGCTAGCTAACAGAATGATTGTGAATGAGGGCATTCAACTTAACGAATTAAACTGCTCCACTTATGCAGCAGTTTACAAACCATTTGTATGGAAATTCTAAAACCAACATTTCCAGGAAAACACCAGCCTAAAAGCAATAGCAGTAACAGTGCATCTATAACATGGAAGAAATGTTTTTTTCAAACTCCTCTGCTGCGTGTTCATTCATCTAAGAGACTTCAATATATGCTCAGATTCAGCGAGTTACAAACACGTTTCTTCCAGGAGCTGCGTTTGCATATATCAGAGTGTACTGGGGTACAAGATGTAAAGGGAAATATCTGATTATACGTAGAAACCCGTTTCTTTTAGGAGCTGCGTTTGGATATTCCAGAGTGAATGAGAGTATATGCTGTAAAGAGAAATAACTTCTTCTAAAACCAAAAGGCAGCTATGTAACTGAATGGTTGTCAATGCGTGCATTCACCTTCCAGAGATGAACTCGTGTGTGGATTCAGCAGTCTGCAAACACTTTCTGTGCAGAGTCCCAAAACAGGCGTTTTCAGCCCAATACCGGCATATGGAAGAAACAGCAGTAAGCACAGGGAAATATCTGCTTCTAAATCCAAAACGCAGCTATCTAACAGAACGGTTGTCAATGTGTGCACTCAACTTCCAGAGTTAAACCCGTGTGTGGATTCAGCAGTCTGCAAACACTTTCTCTGCAGAGTCCCAAAACAGGCGTTTTCAGCCCATTACCGGCATATGGAAGAAACAGCAGTAAGCACAGGGAAATATCTGCTTCTAAATCCAAAACGCAGCTATCTAACAGAACGGTTGTCAATGTGTGCACTCAACTTCCAGAGTTAAACCCGTGTGTGGATTCAGCAGTCTGCAAACACTTTCTCTGCAGAGTCCCAAAACAGGCGTTTTCAGCCCATTACCGGCATATGGAAGAAACAGCAGTAAGCACAGGGAAATATCTGCTTCTAAATCCAAAACGCAGCTATCTAACAGAACGGTTGTCAATGTGTGCACTCAACTTCCAGAGTTAAACCCGTGTGTGGATTCAGCAGTCTGCAGAGACTTTCTCTGCAGAGTCCCAAAACAGGCGTTTTCAGCCCATTACCGGCATATGGAAGAAACAGCAGTAAGCACAGGGAAATATCTGCTTCTAAATTCAAAACGCAGCTATCTAACAGAACGGTTGTCAATGTGTGCACTCAACTTCCAGAGTTAAACCCGTGTGTGGATTCAGCAGTCTGCAAACACTTTCTCTGCAGAGTCCCAAAACAGGCGTTTTCAGCCCAATACCGGCATTTGGAAGAAACGGCAGTAGGCACAGGGAAATATCTGCTTCTAAATCCAAAACGCAGCTATCTAACAGAACGGTTGTCAATGTGTGCACTCAACTTCCAGAGTTAAACCCGTGTGTGGATTCAGCAGTCTGCAAACACTTTCTGTGCAGAGTCCCAAAACAGGCGTTTTCAGCCCAATACCGGCATATGGAAGAAACAGCAGTAAGCACAGGGAAATATCTGCTTCTAAATCCAAAACGCAGCTATCTAACAGAACGGTTGTCAATGTGTGCACTCAACTTCCAGAGTTAAACCCGTGTGTGGATTCAGCAGTCTGCAGAGACTTTCTCTGCAGAGTCCCAAAACAGGCGTTTTCAGCCCATTACCGGCATATGGAAGAAACAGCAGTAAGCACAGGGAAATATCTGCTTCTAAATCCAAAACGCAGCTATCTAACAGAACGGTTGTCAATGTGTGCACTCAACTTCCAGAGTTAAACCCGTGTGTGGATTCAGCAGTCTGCAGAGACTTTCTCTGCAGAGTCCCAAAACAGGCGTTTTCAGCCCATTACCGGCATATGGAAGAAACAGCAGTAAGCACAGGGAAATATCTGCTTCTAAATCCAAAACGCAGCTATCTAACAGAACGGTTGTCAATGTGTGCACTCAACTTCCAGAGTTAAAGCCGTGTGTGGATTCAGCAGTCTGCAAACACTTTCTCTGCAGAGTCCCAAAACAGGCGTTTTCAGCCCAATACCGGCATTTGGAAGAAACGGCAGTAGGCACAGGGAAATATCTGCTTCTAAATCCAAAACGCAGCCATCTAACAGAACGGTTGTCAATGTGTGCACTCAACTTCCAGAGTTAAACCCGTGTGTGGATTCAGCAGTCTGCAAACACTTTCTGTGCAGAGTCTGAAAACAGGCCTTTCCGGCCCGGTACCGGCATATATAAGAAAGAGCATTAAGACTGCGTCTAAATCTCAGAAGAAACGTTTCTTTCAACCTGCTCGGCCGTGTGTTCTTTGACCTAAGGGAGTTTAATCTATGTTTAGATTCAGCGAGATAGAAACACGTTTATTCTAGGAGCTGTCTTTGGATATTCCGTAATGAATGGGAGTATATGCTGTAAAGAGAAATATCTGTTTCTAAAACCAAAATGGATCTATCCAACAGAGTGGTTGTGAATGTGTGCCTTTGGCTTAAAGAGGTAAACTGCTCTTCTCATGCAGCACTTTAGAAACCCTTTATATGCAAATTCTCATACAGACCTTTCCAGCAAAACACCAGCCTAAAGGAAATAGCAGTAAGACTGCATCTTTAACATGGACGAAACTGTTTTCAAACTGCTCTGCTGTGTGTTCATTCATATAAGAGACTTGAATATATGTTCAGATTCAGCTAATTAGCAACACGTTTCTTCCAGGAGCTGTGTTTGCCTATTCCAGAGTATACTGGAGTATAAGATGTAAAGACAAATGTCTCGTTCCAAAAGAAAAACGGATGATCTAATGGAATGGTTGTCAATGTGTGCATTCAACTTACTGAGCTAAACTGCTGTTTGTATGCAGCAGTTTAGAAAACATTTCTGTGTAGATTCTCAAATAGACATTTCCAGCAAAATACCGGCCTATAAGAAATAGCAGTAAGACTGCGTCTAAAACTCAGAGGGAACGTTTCTTTCAAACTGCTCTGCAGTGTGTTCGTTCACCAAAGGTCGTTGAATCTATGTTTGGATTCAGCGAGTTTGAAACACGTTTATTCTAGGAGCTGCATTTCGATATTCCAGAGTGTATGGGAGTAAATGCTGTAAAGAGAAATATCTGTTTCTAAAACCAAAACGGAGCTATCTAACAGAATGGTTGTGAATGTGTGCATTCAACTTAAAGGGTTAATCTGCTCTTCTTAGGCAGCAGTTTAGAAACCCTTTATATGCAAATTCTAAAATCAACATTTGCAGCAAAACACCAGCCTAAAAGAAGTAGCAGTAAGACTGCATCTATAACATAGAAGAAACGTTTTCTTCAAAATGCTCTGCTCTGTGTTCATTCAACTAAGAGTCTTGAGTATATGTTCAGATTCAGCGAGTAAGAAACACGTTTCTTCCAGGAGCTGCATTTGCATATTCCAGAGTGTACTGGAGTATAAGGTTTAAAGTGAAATATCTGGTTCTAAAACAAACACGGAGCCATCTAACAGAATGGTTGTCACTGTGTGCATTCAGCTTATTGAGATAAACTGTTGTTTCTATGCAGCAGTTTAGAAAAGATTTTTGTGCAGATTCTAAAACAGACATTCCCAGCAAAATACCGGCCTCTAAGAAATAGCAATAAGACTGCGTCTAAAACTCAAATAAAACGTTTCTTTCAAACTGCTGTGCTGTGTGTTCGTTCACCTAAGGGAGTTGAATCTATGTTTAGATTCAGCGACTTAGAAACACGTCTATTCTGGGAGCTGCGTTTGGCTATTCCAGAATGAATGGGAGTATATGCTGTAACTAGAAACACAGGCTTCTAAAACCAAAACGGAGCTAGCTAACAGAATGATTGTGAATGAGGGCATTCAACTTAACGAATTAAACTGCTCCACTTATGCAGCAGTTTACAAACCATTTGTATGGAAATTCTAAAACCAACATTTCCAGGAAAACACCAGCCTAAAAGCAATAGCAGTAACAGTGCATCTATAACATGGAAGAAATGTTTTTTTCAAACTCCTCTGCCGCGTGTTCATTCACCTAAGAGACTTCAATATATGCTCAGATTCAGCGAGTTACAAACACGTTTCTTCCAGGAGCTGCGTTTGCATATATCAGAGTGTACTGGGGTACAAGATGTAAAGGGAAATATCTGATTATACGTAGAAACCCGTTTCTTTTAGGAGCTGCGTTTGGATATTCCAGAGTGAATGAGAGTATATGCTGTAAAGAGAAATAACTTCTTCTAAAACCAAAAGGCAGCTATGTAACTGAATGGTTGTCAATGCGTGCATTCACCTTCCAGAGATGAACTCGTGTGTGGATTCAGCAGTCTGCAAACACTTTCTGTGGAGAGTCCCAAAACAGGCGTTTTCAGCCCAATACCGGCATATGGAAGAAACAGCAGTAAGCACAGGGAAATATCTGCTTCTAAATCCAAAACGCAGCTATCTAACAGAACGGTTGTCAATGTGTGCACTCAACTTCCAGAGTTAAACCCGTGTGTGGATTCAGCAGTCTGCAGACACTTTCTCTGCAGAGTCCCAAAACAGGCGTTTTCAGCCCATTACCGGCATATGGAAGAAACAGCAGTAAGCACAGGGAAATATCTGCTTCTAAATCCAAAACGCAGCTATCTAACAGAACGGTTGTCAATGTGTGCACTCAACTTCCAGAGTTAAACCCGTGTGTGGATTCAGCAGTCTGCAAACACTTTCTCTGCAGAGTCCCAAAACAGGCGTTTTCAGCCCAATACCGGCATTTGGAAGAAACGGCAGTAGGCACAGGGAAATATCTGCTTCTAAATCCAAAACGCAGCTATCTAACAGAACGGTTGTCAATGTGTGCACTCAACTTCCAGAGTTAAACCCGTGTGTGGATTCAGCAGTCTGCAAACACTTTCTCTGCAGAGTCCCAAAACAGGCGTTTTCAGCCCATTACCGGCATATGGAAGAAACAGCAGTAAGCACAGGGAAATATCTGCTTCTAAATTCAAAACGCAGCTATCTAACAGAACGGTTGTCAATGTGTGCACTCAACTTCCAGAGTTAAACCCGTGTGTGGATTCAGCAGTCTGCAAACACTTTCTCTGCAGAGTCCCAAAACAGGCGTTTTCAGCCCAATACCGGCATTTGGAAGAAACGGCAGTAGGCACAGGGAAATATCTGCTTCTAAATCCAAAACGCAGCTATCTAACAGAACGGTTGTCAATGTGTGCACTCAACTTCCAGAGTTAAACCCGTGTGTGGATTCAGCAGTCTGCAAACACTTTCTGTGCAGAGTCCCAAAACAGGCGTTTTCAGCCCAATACCGGCATATGGAAGAAACAGCAGTAAGCACAGGGAAATATCTGCTTCTAAATCCAAAACGCAGCTATCTAACAGAACGGTTGTCAATGTGTGCACTCAACTTCCAGAGTTAAACCCGTGTGTGGATTCAGCAGTCTGCAGAGACTTTCTCTGCAGAGTCCCAAAACAGGCGTTTTCAGCCCATTACCGGCATATGGAAGAAACAGCAGTAAGCACAGGGAAATATCTGCTTCTAAATCCAAAACGCAGCTATCTAACAGAACGGTTGTCAATGTGTGCACTCAACTTCCAGAGTTAAACCCCTGTGTGGATTCAGCAGTCTGCAAACACTTTCTCTGCAGAGTCCCAAGACAGGCGTATTCAGCCCATTACCGGTATATGGAAGAAACAGCAGTAAGCACAGGGAAATATCTGCTTCTAAATCGAAAACGCAGCTATCTAACAGAACGGTTGTCAATGTGTGCACTCAACTTCCAGAGTTAAACCCGTGTGTGGATTCAGCAGTCTGCAGAGACTTTCTCTGCAGAGTCCCAAAACAGGCGTTTTCAGCCCATTACCGGCATATGGAAGAAACAGCAGTAAGCACAGGGAAATATCTGCTTCTAAATCCAAAACGCAGCTATCTAACAGAACGGTTGTCAATGTGTGCACTCAACTTCCAGAGTTAAACCCGTGTGTGGATTCAGCAGTCTGCAGAGACTTTCTCTGCAGAGTCCCAAAACAGGCGTTTTCAGCCCATTACCGGCATATGGAAGAAACAGCAGTAAGCACAGGGAAATATCTGCTTCTAAATCCAAAACGCAGCTATCTAACAGAACGGTTGTCAATGTGTGCACTCAACTTCCAGAGTTAAACCCGTGTGTGGATTCAGCAGTCTGCAGAGACTTTCTCTGCAGAGTCCCAAAACAGGCGTTTTCAGCCCATTACCGGCATATGGAAGAAACAGCAGTAAGCACAGGGAAATATCTGCTTCTAAATCCAAAACGCAGCTATCTAACAGAACGGTTGTCAATGTGTGCACTCAACTTCCAGAGTTAAACCCGTGTGTGGATTCAGCAGTCTGCAAACACTTTCTCTGCAGAGTCCGAAAACAGGCGTTTTCAGCCCAATACCGGCATTTGGAAGAAACGGCAGTAGGCACAGGGAAATATCTGCTTCTAAATCCAAAACGCAGCTATCTAACAGAACGGTTGTCAATGTGTGCACTCAACTTCCAGAGTTAAACCCGTGTGTGGATTCAGCAGTCTGCAAACACTTTCTCTGCAGAGTCCCAAAACAGGCGTTTTCAGCCCATTACCGGCATATGGAAGAAACAGCAGTAAGCACAGGGAAATATCTGCTTCTAAATCCAAAACGCAGCTATCTAACAGAACGGTTGTCAATGTGTGCACTCAACTTCCAGAGTTAAACCCGTGTGTGGATTCAGCAGTCTGCAGAGACTTTCTCTGCAGAGTCCCAAAACAGGCGTTTTCAGCCCATTACCGGCATATGGAAGAAACAGCAGTAAGCACAGGGAAATATCTGCTTCTAAATCCAAAACGCAGCTATCTAACAGAACGGTTGTCAATGTGTGCACTCAACTTCCAGAGTTAAACCCGTGTGTGGATTCAGCAGTCTGCAAACACTTTCTGTGCAGAGTCTGAAAACAGGCCTTTCCGGCCCGGTACCGGCATATATAAGAAAGAGCATTAAGACTGCGTCTAAAACTCAGAAGAAACGTTTCTTTCAACCTGCTCGGCCGTGTGTTCTTTGACCTAAGGGAGTTTAATCTATGTTTAGATTCAGCGAGATAGAAACACGTTTATTCTAGGAGCTGTCTTTGGATATTCCGGAATGAATGGGAGTATATGCTGTAAAGAGAAATATCTGTTTCTAAAACCAAAATGGATCTATCTAGCAGAGTGGTTGTGAATGTGTGCCTTTGGCTTAAAGAGGTAAACTGCTCTTCTCATGCAGCACTTTAGAAACCCTTTATATGCAAATTCTCATACAGGCCTTTCCAGCAAAACACCAGCCTAAAGGAAATAGCAGTAAGACTGCATCTTTAACATGGACGAAACTGTTTTCAAACTGCTCTGCTGTGTGTTCATTCATATAAGAGACTTGAATATATGTTCAGATTCAGCTAATTAGCAACACGTTTCTTCCAGGAGCTGTGTTTGCCTATTCCAGAGTATACTGGAGTATAAGATGTAAAGACAAATGTCTCGTTCCAAAAGAAAAACGGATGATCTAATGGAATGGTTGTCAATGTGTGCATTCAACTTACTGAGCTAAACTGCTGTTTGTATGCAGCAGTTTAGAAAACATTTCTGTGTAGATTCTCAAATAGACATTTCCAGCAAAATACCGGCCTATAAGAAATAGCAGTAAGACTGCGTCTAAAACTCAGAGGGAACGTTTCTTTCAAACTGCTCTGCAGTGTGTTCGTTCACCAAAGGTCGTTGAATCTATGTTTGGATTCAGCGAGTTTGAAACACGTTTATTCTAGGAGCTGCATTTCGATATTCCAGAGTGTATGGGAGTAAATGCTGTAAAGAGAAATATCTGTTTCTAAAACCAAAACGGAGCTATCTAACAGAATGGTTGTGAATGTGTGCATTCAACTTAAAGGGTTAATCTGCTCTTCTTAGGCAGCAGTTTAGAAACCCTTTATATGCAAATTCTAAAATCAACATTTGCAGCAAAACACCAGCCTAAAAGAAGTAGCAGTAAGACTGCATCTATAACATAGAAGAAACGTTTTCTTCAAAATGCTCTGCTCTGTGTTCATTCAACTAAGAGTCTTGAGTATATGTTCAGATTCAGCGAGTAAGAAACACGTTTCTTCCAGGAGCTGCATTTGCATATTCCAGAGTGTACTGGAGTATAAGGTTTAAAGTGAAATATCTGGTTCTAAAACAAACACGGAGCCATCTAACAGAATGGTTGTCACTGTGTGCATTCAGCTTATTGAGATAAACTGTTGTTTCTATGCAGCAGTTTAGAAAAGATTTTTGTGCAGATTCTAAAACAGACATTCCCAGCAAAATACCGGCCTCTAAGAAATAGCAATAAGACTGCGTCTAAAACTCAAATAAAACGTTTCTTTCAAACTGCTGTGCTGTGTGTTCGTTCACCTAAGGGAGTTGAATCTATGTTTAGATTCAGCGACTTAGAAACACATCTATTCTGGGAGCTGCGTTTGGCTATTCCAGAATGAATGGGAGTATATGCTGTAACTAGAAACACAGGCTTCTAAAACCAAAACGGAGCTAGCTAACAGAATGATTGTGAATGAGGGCATTCAACTTAACGAATTAAACTGCTCCACTTATGCAGCAGTTTACAAACCATTTGTATGGAAATTCCAAAACCAACATTTCCAGGAAAACACCAGCCTAAAAGCAATAGCAGTAACAGTGCATCTATAACATGGAAGAAATGTTTTTTTCAAACTCCTCTGCCGCGTGTTCATTCACCTAAGAGACTTCAATATATGCTCAGATTCAGCGAGTTACAAACACATTTCTTCCAGGAGCTGCGTTTGCATATATCAGAGTGTACTGGGGTACAAGATGTAAAGGGAAATATCTGATTATACGTAGAAACCCGCTTCTTTTAGGAGCTGCGTTTGGATATTCCAGAGTGAATGAGAGTATATGCTGTAAAGAGAAATAACTTCTTCTAAAACCAAAAGGCAGCTATGTAACTGAATGGTTGTCAATGCGTGCATTCACCTTCCAGAGATGAACTCGTGTGTGGATTCAGCAGTCTGCAAACACTTTCTGTGCAGAGTCCCAAAACAGGCGTTTTCAGCCCAATACCGGCATATGGAAGAAACAGCAGTAAGCACAGGGAAATATCTGCTTCTAAATCCAAAACGCAGCTATCTAACAGAACGGTTGTCAATGTGTGCACTCAACTTCCAGAGTTAAACCCGTGTGTGGATTCAGCAGTCTGCAGAGTCTTTCTCTGCAGAGTCCCAAAACAGGCGTGTTCAGCCCATTACCGGCATATGGAAGAAACAGCAGTAAGCACAGGGAAATATCTGCTTCTAAATCCAAAACGCAGCTATCTAACAGAACGGTTGTCAATGTGTGCACTCAACTTCCAGAGTTAAAACCGTGTGTGGATTCAGCAGTCTGCAAACAGTTTCTCTGCAGAGTCCCAAGACAGGCGTTTTCAGCCCATTACAGGCATATGGAAGAAACAGCAGTAAGCACAGGGAAATATCTGCTTCTAAATCCAAAACGCAGCTATCTAACAGAACGGTTGTCAATGTGTGCACTCAACTTCCAGAGTTAAACCCGTGTGTGGATTCAGCATTCTGCAGAGACTTTCTCTGCAGAGTCCCAAAACAGGCGTTTTCAGCCCATTACCGGCATATGGAAGAAACAGCAGTAAGCACAGGGAAATATCTGCTTCTAAATCCAAAACGCAGCTATCTAACAGAACGGTTGTCAATGTGTGCACTCAACTTCCAGAGTTAAAGCCGTGTGTGGATTCAGCAGTCTGCAAACACTTTCTCTGCAGAGTCCCAAAACAGGCGTTTTCAGCCCAATACCGGCATTTGGAAGAAACGGCAGTAGGCACAGGGAAATATCTGCTTCTAAATCCAAAACGCAGCCATCTAACAGAACGGTTGTCAATGTGTGCACTCAACTTCCAGAGTTAAACCCGTGTGTGGATTCAGCAGTCTGCAAACACTTTCTGTGCAGAGTCTGAAAACAGGCCTTTCCGGCCCGGTACCGGCATATATAAGAAAGAGCATTAAGACTGCGTCTAAATCTCAGAAGAAACGTTTCTTTCAACCTGCTCGGCCGTGTGTTCTTTGACCTAAGGGAGTTTAATCTATGTTTAGATTCAGCGAGATAGAAACACGTTTATTCTAGGAGCTGTCTTTGGATATTCCGTAATGAATGGGAGTATATGCTGTAAAGAGAAATATCTGTTTCTAAAACCAAAATGGATCTATCCAACAGAGTGGTTGTGAATGTGTGCCTTTGGCTTAAAGAGGTAAACTGCTCTTCTCATGCAGCACTTTAGAAACCCTTTATATGCAAATTCTCATACAGACCTTTCCAGCAAAACACCAGCCTAAAGGAAATAGCAGTAAGACTGCATCTTTAACATGGACGAAACTGTTTTCAAACTGCTCTGCTGTGTGTTCATTCATATAAGAGACTTGAATATATGTTCAGATTCAGCTAATTAGCAACACGTTTCTTCCAGGAGCTGTGTTTGCCTATTCCAGAGTATACTGGAGTATAAGATGTAAAGACAAATGTCTCGTTCCAAAAGAAAAACGGATGATCTAATGGAATGGTTGTCAATGTGTGCATTCAACTTACTGAGCTAAACTGCTGTTTGTATGCAGCAGTTTAGAAAACATTTCTGTGTAGATTCTCAAATAGACATTTCCAGCAAAATACCGGCCTATAAGAAATAGCAGTAAGACTGCGTCTAAAACTCAGAGGGAACGTTTCTTTCAAACTGCTCTGCAGTGTGTTCGTTCACCAAAGGTCGTTGAATCTATGTTTGGATTCAGCGAGTTTGAAACACGTTTATTCTAGGAGCTGCATTTCGATATTCCAGAGTGTATGGGAGTAAATGCTGTAAAGAGAAATATCTGTTTCTAAAACCAAAACGGAGCTATCTAACAGAATGGTTGTGAATGTGTGCATTCAACTTAAAGGGTTAATCTGCTCTTCTTAGGCAGCAGTTTAGAAACCCTTTATATGCAAATTCTAAAATCAACATTTGCAGCAAAACACCAGCCTAAAAGAAGTAGCAGTAAGACTGCATCTATAACATAGAAGAAACGTTTTCTTCAAAATGCTCTGCTCTGTGTTCATTCAACTAAGAGTCTTGAGTATATGTTCAGATTCAGCGAGTAAGAAACACGTTTCTTCCAGGAGCTGCATTTGCATATTCCAGAGTGTACTGGAGTATAAGGTTTAAAGTGAAATATCTGGTTCTAAAACAAACACGGAGCCGTCTAACAGAATGGTTGTCACTGTGTGCATTCAGCTTATTGAGATAAACTGTTGTTTCTATGCAGCAGTTTAGAAAAGATTTTTGTGCAGATTCTAAAACAGACATTCCCAGCAAAATACCGGCCTCTAAGAAATAGCAATAAGACTGCGTCTAAAACTCAAATAAAACGTTTCTTTCAAACTGCTGTGCTGTGTGTTCGTTCACCTAAGGGAGTTGAATCTATGTTTAGATTCAGCGACTTAGAAACACGTCTATTCTGGGAGCTGCGTTTGGCTATTCCAGAATGAATGGGAGTATATGCTGTAACTAGAAACACAGGCTTCTAAAACCAAAACGGAGCTAGCTAACAGAATGATTGTGAATGAGGGCATTCAACTTAACGAATTAAACTGCTCCACTTATGCAGCAGTTTACAAACCATTTGTATGGAAATTCTAAAACCAACATTTCCAGGAAAACACCAGCCTAAAAGCAATAGCAGTAACAGTGCATCTATAACATGGAAGAAATGTTTTTTTCAAACTCCTCTGCCGCGTGTTCATTCACCTAAGAGACTTCAATATATGCTCAGATTCAGCGAGTTACAAACACGTTTCTTCCAGGAGCTGCGTTTGCATATATCAGAGTGTACTGGGGTACAAGATGTAAAGGGAAATATCTGATTATACGTAGAAACCCGTTTCTTTTAGGAGCTGCGTTTGGATATTCCAGAGTGAATGAGAGTATATGCTGTAAAGAGAAATAACTTCTTCTAAAACCAAAAGGCAGCTATGTAACTGAATGGTTGTCAATGCGTGCATTCACCTTCCAGAGATGAACTCGTGTGTGGATTCAGCAGTCTGCAAACACTTTCTGTGCAGAGTCCCAAAACAGGCGTTTTCAGCCCAATACCGGCATATGGAAGAAACAGCAGTAAGCACAGGGAAATATCTGCTTCTAAATCCAAAACGCAGCTATCTAACAGAACGGTTGTCAATGTGTGCACTCAACTTCCAGAGTTAAACCCGTGTGTGGATTCAGCAGTCTGCAAACACTTTCTCTGCAGAGTCCCAAAACAGGCGTTTTCAGCCCATTACCGGCATATGGAAGAAACAGCAGTAAGCACAGGGAAATATCTGCTTCTAAATCCAAAACGCAGCTATCTAACAGAACGGTTGTCAATGTGTGCACTCAACTTCCAGAGTTAAACCCGTGTGTGGATTCAGCAGTCTGCAGACACTTTCTCTGCAGAGTCCCAAAACAGGCGTTTTCAGCCCATTACCGGCATATGGAAGAAACAGCAGTAAGGACAGGGAAATATCTGCTTCTAAATCCAAAACGCAGCTATCTAACAGAACGGTTGTCAATGTGTGCACTCAACTTCCAGAGTTAAACCCGTGTGTGGATTCAGCAGTCTGCAAACACTTTCTCTGCAGAGTCCCAAAACAGGCGTTTTCAGCCCAATACCGGCATTTGGAAGAAACGGCAGTAGGCACAGGGAAATATCTGCTTCTAAATCCAAAACGCAGCTATCTAACAGAACGGTTGTCAATGTGTGCACTCAACTTCCAGAGTTAAACCCGTGTGTGGATTCAGCAGTCTGCAAACACTTTCTCTGCAGAGTCCCAAAACAGGCGTTTTCAGCCCATTACCGGCATATGGAAGAAACAGCAGTAAGCACAGGGAAATATCTGCTTCTAAATCCAAAACGCAGCTATCTAACAGAACGGTTGTCAATGTGTGCACTCAACTTCCAGAGTTAAACCCGTGTGTGGATTCAGCAGTCTGCAGAGACTTTCTCTGCAGAGTCCCAAAACAGGCGTTTTCAGCCCATTACCGGCATATGGAAGAAACAGCAGTAAGCACAGGGAAATATCTGCTTCTAAATTCAAAACGCAGCTATCTAACAGAACGGTTGTCAATGTGTGCACTCAACTTCCAGAGTTAAACCCGTGTGTGGATTCAGCAGTCTGCAAACACTTTCTCTGCAGAGTCCCAAAACAGGCGTTTTCAGCCCAATACCGGCATTTGGAAGAAACGGCAGTAGGCACAGGGAAATATCTGCTTCTAAATCCAAAACGCAGCTATCTAACAGAACGGTTGTCAATGTGTGCACTCAACTTCCAGAGTTAAACCCGTGTGTGGATTCAGCAGTCTGCAAACACTTTCTGTGCAGAGTCCCAAAACAGGCGTTTTCAGCCCAATACCGGCATATGGAAGAAACAGCAGTAAGCACAGGGAAATATCTGCTTCTAAATCCAAAACGCAGCTATCTAACAGAACGGTTGTCAATGTGTGCACTCAACTTCCAGAGTTAAACCCGTGTGTGGATTCAGCAGTCTGCAGAGACTTTCTCTGCAGAGTCCCAAAACAGG
The DNA here is from genome assembly GCF_030222135.1 of Aotus nancymaae. Taxonomy (NCBI): domain Eukaryota; kingdom Metazoa; phylum Chordata; class Mammalia; order Primates; family Aotidae; genus Aotus; species Aotus nancymaae. Next base: position 54,219 of record NW_026989413.1, read on the forward strand.
CGTTTTCAGCCCATTACCGGCATATGGAAGAAACAGCAGTAAGCACAGGGAAATATCTGCTTCTAAATCCAAAACGCAGCTATCTAACAGAACGGTTGTCAATGTGTGCACTCAACTTCCAGAGTTAAACCCCTGTGTGGATTCAGCAGTCTGCAAACACTTTCTCTGCAGAGTCCCAAGACAGGCGTATTCAGCCCATTACCGGTATATGGAAGAAACAGCAGTAAGCACAGGGAAATATCTGCTTCTAAATCCAAAACGCAGCTATCTAACAGAACGGTTGTCAATGTGTGCACTCAACTTCCAGAGTTAAACCCGTGTGTGGATTCATCAGTCTGCAAACACTTTCTCTGCAGAGTCCCAAAACAGGCGTTTTCAGCCCATTACCGGCATATGGAAGAAACAGCAGTAAGCACAGGGAAATATCTGCTTCTAAATCCAAAACGCAGCTATCTAACAGAACGGTTGTCAATGTGTGCACTCAACTTCCAGAGTTAAACCCGTGTGTGGATTCAGCAGTCTGCAGAGACTTTCTCTGCAGAGTCCCAAAACAGGCGTTTTCAGCCCATTACCGGCATATGGAAGAAACAGCAGTAAGCACAGGGAAATATCTGCTTCTAAATCCAAAACGCAGCTATCTAACAGAACGGTTGTCAATGTGTGCACTCAACTTCCAGAGTTAAACCCGTGTGTGGATTCAGCAGTCTGCAGAGACTTTCTCTGCAGAGTCCCAAAACAGGCGTTTTCAGCCCATTACCGGCATAGGGAAGAAACAGCAGTAAGCACAGGGAAATATCTGCTTCTAAATCCAAAACGCAGCTATCTAACAGAACGGTTGTCAATGTGTGCACTCAACTTCCAGAGTTAAACCCGTGTGTGGATTCAGCAGTCTGCAAACACTTTCTCTGCAGAGTCCGAAAACAGGCGTTTTCAGCCCAATACCGGCATTTGGAAGAAACGGCAGTAGGCACAGGGAAATATCTGCTTCTAAATCCAAAACGCAGCTATCTAACAGAACGGTTGTCAATGTGTGCACTCAACTTCCAGAGTTAAACCCGTGTGTGGATTCAGCAGTCTGCAAACACTTTCTCTGCAGAGTCCGAAAACAGGCGTTTTCAGCCCATTACCGGCATATGGAAGAAACAGCAGTAAACACAGGGAAATATCTGCTTCTAAATCCAAAACGCAGCTATCTAACAGAACGGTTGTCAATGTGTGCACTCAACTTCCAGAGTTAAACCCGTGTGTGGATTCAGCAGTCTGCAGAGACTTTCTCTGCAGAGTCCCAAAACAGGCGTTTTCAGCCCATTACCGGCATATGGAAGAAACAGCAGTAAGCACAGGGAAATATCTGCTTCTAAATCCAAAACGCAGCTATCTAACAGAACGGTTGTCAATGTGTGCACTCAACTTCCAGAGTTAAACCCGTGTGTGGATTCAGCAGTCTGCAAACACTTTCTGTGCAGAGTCTGAAAACAGGCCTTTCCGGCCCGGTACCGGCATATATAAGAAAGAGCATTAAGACTGCGTCTAAAACTCAGAAGAAACGTTTCTTTCAACCTGCTCGGCCGTGTGTTCTTTGACCTAAGGGAGTTTAATCTATGTTTAGATTCAGCGAGATAGAAACACGTTTATTCTAGGAGCTGTCTTTGGATATTCCGGAATGAATGGGAGTATATGCTGTAAAGAGAAATATCTGTTTCTAAAACCAAAATGGATCTATCTAGCAGAGTGGTTGTGAATGTGTGCCTTTGGCTTAAAGAGGTAAACTGCTCTTCTCATGCAGCACTTTAGAAACCCTTTATATGCAAATTCTCATACAGGCCTTTCCAGCAAAACACCAGCCTAAAGGAAATAGCAGTAAGACTGCATCTTTAACATGGACGAAACTGTTTTCAAACTGCTCTGCTGTGTGTTCATTCATATAAGAGACTTGAATATATGTTCAGATTCAGCTAATTAGCAACACGTTTCTTCCAGGAGCTGTGTTTGCCTATTCCAGAGTATACTGGAGTATAAGATGTAAAGACAAATGTCTCGTTCCAAAAGAAAAACGGATGATCTAATGGAATGGTTGTCAATGTGTGCATTCAACTTACTGAGCTAAACTGCTGTTTGTATGCAGCAGTTTAGAAAACATTTCTGTGTAGATTCTCAAATAGACATTTCCAGCAAAATACCGGCCTATAAGAAATAGCAGTAAGACTGCGTCTAAAACTCAGAGGGAACGTTTCTTTCAAACTGCTCTGCAGTGTGTTCGTTCACCAAAGGTCGTTGAATCTATGTTTGGATTCAGCGAGTTTGAAACACGTTTATTCTAGGAGCTGCATTTCGATATTCCAGAGTGTATGGGAGTAAATGCTGTAAAGAGAAATATCTGTTTCTAAAACCAAAACGGAGCTATCTAACAGAATGGTTGTGAATGTGTGCATTCAACTTAAAGGGTTAATCTGCTCTTCTTAGGCAGCAGTTTAGAAACCCTTTATATGCAAATTCTAAAATCAACATTTGCAGCAAAACACCAGCCTAAAAGAAGTAGCAGTAAGACTGCATCTATAACATAGAAGAAACGTTTTCTTCAAAATGCTCTGCTCTGTGTTCATTCAACTAAGAGTCTTGAGTATATGTTCAGATTCAGCGAGTAAGAAACACGTTTCTTCCAGGAGCTGCATTTGCATATTCCAGAGTGTACTGGAGTATAAGGTTTAAAGTGAAATATCTGGTTCTAAAACAAACACGGAGCCATCTAACAGAATGGTTGTCACTGTGTGCATTCAGCTTATTGAGATAAACTGTTGTTTCTATGCAGCAGTTTAGAAAAGATTTTTGTGCAGATTCTAAAACAGACATTCCCAGCAAAATACCGGCCTCTAAGAAATAGCAATAAGACTGCGTCTAAAACTCAAATAAAACGTTTCTTTCAAACTGCTGTGCTGTGTGTTCGTTCACCTAAGGGAGTTGAATCTATGTTTAGATTCAGCGACTTAGAAACACGTCTATTCTGGGAGCTGCGTTTGGCTATTCCAGAATGAATGGGAGTATATGCTGTAACTAGAAACACAGGCTTCTAAAACCAAAACGGAGCTAGCTAACAGAATGATTGTGAATGAGGGCATTCAACTTAACGAATTAAACTGCTCCACTTATGCAGCAGTTTACAAACCATTTGTATGGAAATTCCAAAACCAACATTTCCAGGAAAACACCAGCCTAAAAGCAATAGCAGTAACAGTGCATCTATAACATGGAAGAAATGTTTTTTTCAAACTCCTCTGCCGCGTGTTCATTCACCTAAGAGACTTCAATATATGCTCAGATTCAGCGAGTTACAAACACGTTTCTTCCAGGAGCTGCGTTTGCATATATCAGAGTGTACTGGGGTACAAGATGTAAAGGGAAATATCTGATTATACGTAGAAACCCGTTTCTTTTAGGAGCTGCGTTTGGATATTCCAGAGTGAATGAGAGTATATGCTGTAAAGAGAAATAACTTCTTCTAAAACCAAAAGGCAGCTATGTAACTGAATGGTTGTCAATGCGTGCATTCACCTTCCAGAGATGAACTCGTGTGTGGATTCAGCAGTCTGCAAACACTTTCTGTGCAGAGTCCCAAAACAGGCGTTTTCAGCCCAATACCGGCATATGGAAGAAACAGCAGTAAGCACAGGGAAATATCTGCTTCTAAATCCAAAACGCAGCTATCTAACAGAACGGTTGTCAATGTGTGCACTCAACTTCCAGAGTTAAACCCGTGTGTGGATTCAGCAGTCTGCAAACACTTTCTCTGCAGAGTCCCAAAACAGGCGTTTTCAGCCCATTACCGGCATATGGAAGAAACAGCAGTAAGCACAGGGAAATATCTGCTTCTAAATCCAAAACGCAGCTATCTAACAGAACGGTTGTCAATGTGTGCACTCAACTTCCAGAGTTAAACCCGTGTGTGGATTCAGCAGTCTGCAGAGTCTTTCTCTGCAGAGTCCCAAAACAGGCGTGTTCAGCCCATTACCGGCATATGGAAGAAACAGCAGTAAGCACAGGGAAATATCTGCTTCTAAATCCAAAACGCAGCTATCTAACAGAACGGTTGTCAATGTGTGCACTCAACTTCCAGAGTTAAACCCGTGTGTGGATTCAGCAGTCTGCAAACAGTTTCTCTGCAGAGTCCCAAGACAGGCGTTTTCAGCCCATTACAGGCATATGGAAGAAACAGCAGTAAGCACAGGGAAATATCTGCTTCTAAATCCAAAACGCAGCTATCTAACAGAACGGTTGTCAATGTGTGCACTCAACTTCCAGAGTTAAACCCGTGTGTGGATTCAGCATTCTGCAGAGACTTTCTCTGCAGAGTCCCAAAACAGGCGTTTTCAGCCCATTACCGGCATATGGAAGAAACAGCAGTAAGCACAGGGAAATATCTGCTTCTAAATCCAAAACGCAGCTATCTAACAGAACGGTTGTCAATGTGTGCACTCAACTTCCAGAGTTAAAGCCGTGTGTGGATTCAGCAGTCTGCAAACACTTTCTCTGCAGAGTCCCAAAACAGGCGTTTTCAGCCCAATACCGGCATTTGGAAGAAACGGCAGTAGGCACAGGGAAATATCTGCTTCTAAATCCAAAACGCAGCCATCTAACAGAACGGTTGTCAATGTGTGCACTCAACTTCCAGAGTTAAACCCGTGTGTGGATTCAGCAGTCTGCAAACACTTTCTGTGCAGAGTCTGAAAACAGGCCTTTCCGGCCCGGTACCGGCATATATAAGAAAGAGCATTAAGACTGCGTCTAAATCTCAGAAGAAACGTTTCTTTCAACCTGCTCGGCCGTGTGTTCTTTGACCTAAGGGAGTTTAATCTATGTTTAGATTCAGCGAGATAGAAACACGTTTATTCTAGGAGCTGTCTTTGGATATTCCGTAATGAATGGGAGTATATGCTGTAAAGAGAAATATCTGTTTCTAAAACCAAAATGGATCTATCCAACAGAGTGGTTGTGAATGTGTGCCTTTGGCTTAAAGAGGTAAACTGCTCTTCTCATGCAGCACTTTAGAAACCCTTTATATGCAAATTCTCATACAGACCTTTCCAGCAAAACACCAGCCTAAAGGAAATAGCAGTAAGACTGCATCTTTAACATGGACGAAACTGTTTTCAAACTGCTCTGCTGTGTGTTCATTCATATAAGAGACTTGAATATATGTTCAGATTCAGCTAATTAGCAACACGTTTCTTCCAGGAGCTGTGTTTGCCTATTCCAGAGTATACTGGAGTATAAGATGTAAAGACAAATGTCTCGTTCCAAAAGAAAAACGGATGATCTAATGGAATGGTTGTCAATGTGTGCATTCAACTTACTGAGCTAAACTGCTGTTTGTATGCAGCAGTTTAGAAAACATTTCTGTGTAGATTCTCAAATAGACATTTCCAGCAAAATACCGGCCTATAAGAAATAGCAGTAAGACTGCGTCTAAAACTCAGAGGGAACGTTTCTTTCAAACTGCTCTGCAGTGTGTTCGTTCACCAAAGGTCGTTGAATCTATGTTTGGATTCAGCGAGTTTGAAACACGTTTATTCTAGGAGCTGCATTTCGATATTCCAGAGTGTATGGGAGTAAATGCTGTAAAGAGAAATATCTGTTTCTAAAACCAAAACGGAGCTATCTAACAGAATGGTTGTGAATGTGTGCATTCAACTTAAAGGGTTAATCTGCTCTTCTTAGGCAGCAGTTTAGAAACCCTTTATATGCAAATTCTAAAATCAACATTTGCAGCAAAACACCAGCCTAAAAGAAGTAGCAGTAAGACTGCATCTATAACATAGAAGAAACGTTTTCTTCAAAATGCTCTGCTCTGTGTTCATTCAACTAAGAGTCTTGAGTATATGTTCAGATTCAGCGAGTAAGAAACACGTTTCTTCCAGGAGCTGCATTTGCATATTCCAGAGTGTACTGGAGTATAAGGTTTAAAGTGAAATATCTGGTTCTAAAACAAACACGGAGCCATCTAACAGAATGGTTGTCACTGTGTGCATTCAGCTTATTGAGATAAACTGTTGTTTCTATGCAGCAGTTTAGAAAAGATTTTTGTGCAGATTCTAAAACAGACATTCCCAGCAAAATACCGGCCTCTAAGAAATAGCAATAAGACTGCGTCTAAAACTCAAATAAAACGTTTCTTTCAAACTGCTGTGCTGTGTGTTCGTTCACCTAAGGGAGTTGAATCTATGTTTAGATTCAGCGACTTAGAAACACGTCTATTCTGGGAGCTGCGTTTGGCTATTCCAGAATGAATGGGAGTATATGCTGTAACTAGAAACACAGGCTTCTAAAACCAAAACGGAGCTAGCTAACAGAATGATTGTGAATGAGGGCATTCAACTTAACGAATTAAACTGCTCCACTTATGCAGCAGTTTACAAACCATTTGTATGGAAATTCCAAAACCAACATTTCCAGGAAAACACCAGCCTAAAAGCAATAGCAGTAACAGTGCATCTATAACATGGAAGAAATGTTTTTTTCAAACTCCTCTGCCGCGTGTTCATTCACCTAAGAGACTTCAATATATGCTCAGATTCAGCGAGTTACAAACACGTTTCTTCCAGGAGCTGCGTTTGCATATATCAGAGTGTACTGGGGTACAAGATGTAAAGGGAAATATCTGATTATACGTAGAAACCCGTTTCTTTTAGGAGCTGCGTTTGGATATTCCAGAGTGAATGAGAGTATATGCTGTAAAGAGAAATAACTTCTTCTAAAACCAAAAGGCAGCTATGTAACTGAATGGTTGTCAATGCGTGCATTCACCTTCCAGAGATGAACTCGTGTGTGGATTCAGCAGTCTGCAAACACTTTCTGTGCAGAGTCCCAAAACAGGCGTTTTCAGCCCAATACCGGCATATGGAAGAAACAGCAGTAAGCACAGGGAAATATCTGCTTCTAAATCCAAAACGCAGCTATCTAACAGAACGGTTGTCAATGTGTGCACTCAACTTCCAGAGTTAAACCCGTGTGTGGATTCAGCAGTCTGCAAACACTTTCTCTGCAGAGTCCCAAAACAGGCGTTTTCAGCCCATTACCGGCATATGGAAGAAACAGCAGTAAGCACAGGGAAATATCTGCTTCTAAATCCAAAACGCAGCTATCTAACAGAACGGTTGTCAATGTGTGCACTCAACTTCCAGAGTTAAACCCGTGTGTGGATTCAGCAGTCTGCAGAGTCTTTCTCTGCAGAGTCCCAAAACAGGCGTGTTCAGCCCATTACCGGCATATGGAAGAAACAGCAGTAAGCACAGGGAAATATCTGCTTCTAAATCCAAAACGCAGCTATCTAACAGAACGGTTGTCAATGTGTGCACTCAACTTCCAGAGTTAAACCCGTGTGTGGATTCAGCAGTCTGCAAACAGTTTCTCTGCAGAGTCCCAAGACAGGCGTTTTCAGCCCATTACAGGCATATGGAAGAAACAGCAGTAAGCACAGGGAAATATCTGCTTCTAAATCCAAAACGCAGCTATCTAACAGAACGGTTGTCAATGTGTGCACTCAACTTCCAGAGTTAAACCCGTGTGTGGATTCAGCATTCTGCAGAGACTTTCTCTGCAGAGTCCCAAAACAGGCGTTTTCAGCCCATTACCGGCATATGGAAGAAACAGCAGTAAGCACAGGGAAATATCTGCTTCTAAATCCAAAACGCAGCTATCTAACAGAACGGTTGTCAATGTGTGCACTCAACTTCCAGAGTTAAAGCCGTGTGTGGATTCAGCAGTCTGCAAACACTTTCTCTGCAGAGTCCCAAAACAGGCGTTTTCAGCCCAATACCGGCATTTGGAAGAAACGGCAGTAGGCACAGGGAAATATCTGCTTCTAAATCCAAAACGCAGCCATCTAACAGAACGGTTGTCAATGTGTGCACTCAACTTCCAGAGTTAAACCCGTGTGTGGATTCAGCAGTCTGCAAACACTTTCTGTGCAGAGTCTGAAAACAGGCCTTTCCGGCCCGGTACCGGCATATATAAGAAAGAGCATTAAGACTGCGTCTAAATCTCAGAAGAAACGTTTCTTTCAACCTGCTCGGCCGTGTGTTCTTTGACCTAAGGGAGTTTAATCTATGTTTAGATTCAGCGAGATAGAAACACGTTTATTCTAGGAGCTGTCTTTGGATATTCCGTAATGAATGGGAGTATATGCTGTAAAGAGAAATATCTGTTTCTAAAACCAAAATGGATCTATCCAACAGAGTGGTTGTGAATGTGTGCCTTTGGCTTAAAGAGGTAAACTGCTCTTCTCATGCAGCACTTTAGAAACCCTTTATATGCAAATTCTCATACAGACCTTTCCAGCAAAACACCAGCCTAAAGGAAATAGCAGTAAGACTGCATCTTTAACATGGACGAAACTGTTTTCAAACTGCTCTGCTGTGTGTTCATTCATATAAGAGACTTGAATATATGTTCAGATTCAGCTAATTAGCAACACGTTTCTTCCAGGAGCTGTGTTTGCCTATTCCAGAGTATACTGGAGTATAAGATGTAAAGACAAATGTCTCGTTCCAAAAGAAAAACGGATGATCTAATGGAATGGTTGTCAATGTGTGCATTCAACTTACTGAGCTAAACTGCTGTTTGTATGCAGCAGTTTAGAAAACATTTCTGTGTAGATTCTCAAATAGACATTTCCAGCAAAATACCGGCCTATAAGAAATAGCAGTAAGACTGCGTCTAAAACTCAGAGGGAACGTTTCTTTCAAACTGCTCTGCAGTGTGTTCGTTCACCAAAGGTCGTTGAATCTATGTTTGGATTCAGCGAGTTTGAAACACGTTTATTCTAGGAGCTGCATTTCGATATTCCAGAGTGTATGGGAGTAAATGCTGTAAAGAGAAATATCTGTTTCTAAAACCAAAACGGAGCTATCTAACAGAATGGTTGTGAATGTGTGCATTCAACTTAAAGGGTTAATCTGCTCTTCTTAGGCAGCAGTTTAGAAACCCTTTATATGCAAATTCTAAAATCAACATTTGCAGCAAAACACCAGCCTAAAAGAAGTAGCAGTAAGACTGCATCTATAACATAGAAGAAACGTTTTCTTCAAAATGCTCTGCTCTGTGTTCATTCAACTAAGAGTCTTGAGTATATGTTCAGATTCAGCGAGTAAGAAACACGTTTCTTCCAGGAGCTGCATTTGCATATTCCAGAGTGTACTGGAGTATAAGGTTTAAAGTGAAATATCTGGTTCTAAAACAAACACGGAGCCATCTAACAGAATGGTTGTCACTGTGTGCATTCAGCTTATTGAGATAAACTGTTGTTTCTATGCAGCAGTTTAGAAAAGATTTTTGTGCAGATTCTAAAACAGACATTCCCAGCAAAATACCGGCCTCTAAGAAATAGCAATAAGACTGCGTCTAAAACTCAAATAAAACGTTTCTTTCAAACTGCTGTGCTGTGTGTTCGTTCACCTAAGGGAGTTGAATCTATGTTTAGATTCAGCGACTTAGAAACACGTCTATTCTGGGAGCTGCGTTTGGCTATTCCAGAATGAATGGGAGTATATGCTGTAACTAGAAACACAGGCTTCTAAAACCAAAACGGAGCTAGCTAACAGAATGATTGTGAATGAGGGCATTCAACTTAACGAATTAAACTGCTCCACTTATGCAGCAGTTTACAAACCATTTGTATGGAAATTCTAAAACCAACATTTCCAGGAAAACACCAGCCTAAAAGCAATAGCAGTAACAGTGCATCTATAACATGGAAGAAATGTTTTTTTCAAACTCCTCTGCCGCGTGTTCATTCACCTAAGAGACTTCAATATATGCTCAGATTCAGCGAGTTACAAACACGTTTCTTCCAGGAGCTGCGTTTGCATATATCAGAGTGTACTGGGGTACAAGATGTAAAGGGAAATATCTGATTATACGTAGAAACCCGTTTCTTTTAGGAGCTGCGTTTGTATATTCCAGAGTGAATGAGAGTATATGCTGTAAAGAGAAATAACTTCTTCTAAAACCAAAAGGCAGCTATGTAACTGAATGGTTGTCAATGCGTGCATTCACCTTCCAGAGATGAACTCGTGTGTGGATTCAGCAGTCTGCAAACACTTTCTGTGCAGAGTCCCAAAACAGGCGTTTTCAGCCCAATACCGGCATATGGAAGAAACAGCAGTAAGCACAGGGAAATATCTGCTTCTAAATCCAAAACGCAGCTATCTAACAGAACGGTTGTCAATGTGTGCACTCAACTTCCAGAGTTAAACCCGTGTGTGGATTCAGCAGTCTGCAAACACTTTCTCTGCAGAGTCCCAAAACAGGCGTTTTCAGCCCATTACCGGCATATGGAAGAAACAGCAGTAAGCACAGGGAAATATCTGCTTCTAAATCCAAAACGCAGCTATCTAATAGAACGGTTGTCAATGTGTGCACTCAACTTCCAGAGTTAAACCCGTGTGTGGATTCAGCAGTCTGCAGACACTTTCTCTGCAGAGTCCCAAAACAGGCGTTTTCAGCCCATTACCGGCATATGGAAGAAACAGCAGTAAGCACAGGGAAATATCTGCTTCTAAATCCAAAACGCAGCTATCTAACAGAACGGTTGTCAATGTGTGCACTCAACTTCCAGAGTTAAACCCGTGTGTGGATTCAGCAGTCTGCAAACACTTTCTCTGCAGAGTCCCAAAACAGGCGTTTTCAGCCCAATACCGGCATTTGGAAGAAACGGCAGTAGGCACAGGGAAATATCTGCTTCTAAATCCAAAACGCAGCTATCTAACAGAACGGTTGTCAATGTGTGCACTCAACTTCCAGAGTTAAACCCGTGTGTGGATTCAGCAGTCTGCAAACACTTTCTCTGCAGAGTCCCAAAACAGGCGTTTTCAGCCCATTACCGGCATATGGAAGAAACAGCAGTAAGCACAGGGAAATATCTGCTTCTAAATCCAAAACGCAGCTATCTAACAGAACGGTTGTCAATGTGTGCACTCAACTTCCAGAGTTAAACCCGTGTGTGGATTCAGCAGTCTGCAGAGACTTTCTCTGCAGAGTCCCAAAACAGGCGTTTTCAGCCCATTACCGGCATATGGAAGAAACAGCAGTAAGCACAGGGAAATATCTGCTTCTAAATTCAAAACGCAGCTATCTAACAGAACGGTTGTCAATGTGTGCACTCAACTTCCAGAGTTAAACCCGTGTGTGGATTCAGCAGTCTGCAAACACTTTCTCTGCAGAGTCCCAAAACAGGCGTTTTCAGCCCAATACCGGCATTTGGAAGAAACGGCAGTAGGCACAGGGAAATATCTGCTTCTAAATCCAAAACGCAGCTATCTAACAGAACGGTTGTCAATGTGTGCACTCAACTTCCAGAGTTAAACCCATGTGTGTATTCAGCAGTCTGCAAACACTTTCTGTGCAGAGTCCCAAAACAGGCGTTTTCAGCCCAATACCGGCATATGGAAGAAACAGCAGTAAGCACAGGGAAATATCTGCTTCTAAATCCAAAACGCAGCTATCTAACAGAACGGTTGTCAATGTGTGCACTCAACTTCCAGAGTTAAACCCGTGTGTGGATTCAGCAGTCTGCAGAGACTTTCTCTGCAGAGTCCCAAAACAGGCGTTTTCAGCCCATTACCGGCATATGGAAGAAACAGCAGTAAGCACAGGGAAATATCTGCTTCTAAATCCAAAACGCAGCTATCTAACAGAACGGTTGTCAATGTGTGCACTCAACTTCCAGAGTTAAACCCCTGTGTGGATTCAGCAGTCTGCAAACACTTTCTCTGCAGAGTCCCAAGACAGGCGTATTCAGCCCATTACCGGTATATGGAAGAAACAGCAGTAAGCACAGGGAAATATCTGCTTCTAAATCCAAAACGCAGCTATCTAACAGAACGGTTGTCAATGTGTGCACTCAACTTCCAGAGTTAAACCCGTGTGTGGATTCATCAGTCTGCAAACACTTTCTCTGCAGAGTCCCAAAACAGGCGTTTTCAGCCCATTACCGGCATATGGAAGAAACAGCAGTAAGCACAGGGAAATATCTGCTTCTAAATCCAAAACGCAGCTATCTAACAGAACGGTTGTCAATGTGTGCACTCAACTTCCAGAGTTAAACCCGTGTGTGGATTCAGCAGTCTGCAGAGACTTTCTCTGCAGAGTCCCAAAACAGGCGTTTTCAGCCCATTACCGGCATATGGAAGAAACAGCAGTAAGCACAGGGAAATATCTGCTTCTAAATCCAAAACGCAGCTATCTAACAGAACGGTTGTCAATGTGTGCACTCAACTTCCAGAGTTAAACCCGTGTGTGGATTCAGCAGTCTGCAGAGACTTTCTCTGCAGAGTCCCAAAACAGGCGTTTTCAGCCCATTACCGGCATAGGGAAGAAACAGCAGTAAGCACAGGGAAATATCTGCTTCTAAATCCAAAACGCAGCTATCTAACAGAACGGTTGTCAATGTGTGCACTCAACTTCCAGAGTTAAACCCGTGTGTGGATTCAGCAGTCTGCAAACACTTTCTCTGCAGAGTCCGAAAACAGGCGTTTTCAGCCCAATACCGGCATTTGGAAGAAACGGCAGTAGGCACAGGGAAATATCTGCTTCTAAATCCAAAACGCAGCTATCTAACAGAACGGTTGTCAATGTGTGCACTCAACTTCCAGAGTTAAACCCGTGTGTGGATTCAGCAGTCTGCAAACACTTTCTCTGCAGAGTCCCAAAACAGGCGTTTTCAGCCCATTACCGGCATATGGAAGAAACAGCAGTAAACACAGGGAAATATCTGCTTCTAAATCCAAAACGCAGCTATCTAACAGAACGGTTGTCAATGTGTGCACTCAACTTCCAGAGTTAAACCCGTGTGTGGATTCAGCAGTCTGCAGAGACTTTCTCTGCAGAGTCCCAAAACAGGCGTTTTCAGCCCATTACCGGCATATGGAAGAAACAGCAGTAAGCACAGGGAAATATCTGCTTCTAAATCCAAAACGCAGCTATCTAACAGAACGGTTGTCAATGTGTGCACTCAACTTCCAGAGTTAAACCCGTGTGTGGATTCAGCAGTCTGCAAACACTTTCTGTGCAGAGTCTGAAAACAGGCCTTTCCGGCCCGGGTACCGTCATATATAAGAAAGAGCATTAAGACTGCGTCTAAAACTCAGAAGAAACGTTTCTTTCAACCTGCTCGGCCGTGTGTTCTTTGACCTAAGGGAGTTTAATCTATGTTTAGATTCAGCGAGATAGAAACACGTTTATTCTAGGAGCTGTCTTTGGATATTCCGGAATGAATGGGAGTATATGCTGTAAAGAGAAATATCTGTTTCTAAAACCAAAATGGATCTATCTAGCAGAGTGGTTGTGAATGTGTGCCTTTGGCTTAAAGAGGTAAACTGCTCTTCTCATGCAGCACTTTAGAAACCCTTTATATGCAAATTCTCATACAGGCCTTTCCAGCAAAACACCAGCCTAAAGGAAATAGCAGTAAGACTGCATCTTTAACATGGACGAAACTGTTTTCAAACTGCTCTGCTGTGTGTTCATTCATATAAGAGACTTGAATATATGTTCAGATTCAGCTAATTAGCAACACGTTTCTTCCAGGAGCTGTGTTTGCCTATTCCAGAGTATACTGGAGTATAAGATGTAAAGACAAATGTCTCGTTCCAAAAGAAAAACGGATGATCTAATGGAATGGTTGTCAATGTGTGCATTCAACTTACTGAGCTAAACTGCTGTTTGTATGCAGCAGTTTAGAAAACATTTCTGTGTAGATTCTCAAATAGACATTTCCAGCAAAATACCGGCCTATAAGAAATAGCAGTAAGACTGCGTCTAAAACTCAGAGGGAACGTTTCTTTCAAACTGCTCTGCAGTGTGTTCGTTCACCAAAGGTCGTTGAATCTATGTTTGGATTCAGCGAGTTTGAAACACGTTTATTCTAGGAGCTGCATTTCGATATTCCAGAGTGTATGGGAGTAAATGCTGTAAAGAGAAATATCTGTTTCTAAAACCAAAACGGAGCTATCTAACAGAATGGTTGTGAATGTGTGCATTCAACTTAAAGGGTTAATCTGCTCTTCTTAGGCAGCAGTTTAGAAACCCTTTATATGCAAATTCTAAAATCAACATTTGCAGCAAAACACCAGCCTAAAAGAAGTAGCAGTAAGACTGCATCTATAACATAGAAGAAACGTTTTCTTCAAAATGCTCTGCTCTGTGTTCATTCAACTAAGAGTCTTGAGTATATGTTCAGATTCGGCGAGTAAGAAACACGTTTCTTCCAGGAGCTGCATTTGCATATTCCAGAGTGTACTGGAGTATAAGGTTTAAAGTGAAATATCTGGTTCTAAAACAAACACGGAGCCATCTAACAGAATGGTTGTCACTGTGTGCATTCAGCTTATTGAGATAAACTGTTGTTTCTATGCAGCAGTTTAGAAAAGATTTTTGTGCAGATTCTAAAACAGACATTCCCAGCAAAATACCGGCCTCTAAGAAATAGCAATAAGACTGCGTCTAAAACTCAAATAAAACGTTTCTTTCAAACTGCTGTGCTGTGTGTTCGTTCACCTAAGGGAGTTGAATCTATGTTTAGATTCAGCGACTTAGAAACACGTCTATTCTGGGAGCTGCGTTTGGCTATTCCAGAATGAATGGGAGTATATGCTGTAACTAGAAACACAGGCTTCTAAAACCAAAACGGAGCTAGCTAACAGAATGATTGTGAATGAGGGCATTCAACTTAACGAATTAAACTGCTCCACTTATGCAGCAGTTTACAAACCATTAGTATGGAAATTCCAAAACCAACATTTCCAGGAAAACACCAGCCTAAAAGCAATAGCAGTAACAGTGCATCTATAACATGGAAGAAATGTTTTTTTCAAACTCCTCTGCCGCGTGTTCATTCACCTAAGAGACTTCAATATATGCTCAGATTCAGCGAGTTACAAACACGTTTCTTCCAGGAGCTGCGTTTGCATATATCAGAGTGTACTGGGGTACAAGATGTAAAGGGAAATATCTGATTATACGTAGAAACCCGTTTCTTTTAGGAGCTGCGTTTGGATATTCCAGAGTGAATGAGAGTATATGCTGTAAAGAGAAATAACTTCTTCTAAAACCAAAAGGCAGCTATGTAACTGAATGGTTGTCAATGCGTGCATTCACCTTCCAGAGATGAACTCGTGTGTGGATTCAGCAGTCTGCAAACACTTTCTGTGCAGAGTCCCAAAACAGGCGTTTTCAGCCCAATACCGGCATATGGAAGAAACAGCAGTAAGCACAGGGAAATATCTGCTTCTAAATCCAAAACGCAGCTATCTAACAGAACGGTTGTCAATGTGTGCACTCAACTTCCAGAGTTAAACCCGTGTGTGGATTCAGCAGTCTGCAAACACTTTCTCTGCAGAGTCCCAAAACAGGCGTTTTCAGCCCATTACCGGCATATGGAAGAAACAGCAGTAAGCACAGGGAAATATCTGCTTCTAAATCCAAAACGCAGCTATCTAACAGAACGGTTGTCAATGTGTGCACTCAACTTCCAGAGTTAAACCCGTGTGTGGATTCAGCAGTCTGCAGAGTCTTTCTCTGCAGAGTCCCAAAACAGGCGTGTTCAGCCCATTACCGGCATATGGAAGAAACAGCAGTAAGCACAGGGAAATATCTGCTTCTAAATCCAAAACGCAGCTATCTAACAGAACGGTTGTCAATGTGTGCACTCAAGTTCCAGAGTTAAACCCGTGTGTGGATTCAGCAGTCTGCAAACACTTTCTCTGCAGAGTCCCAAGACAGGCGTTTTCAGCCCATTACAGGCATATGGAAGAAACAGCAGTAAGCACAGGGAAATATCTGCTTCTAAATCCAAAACGCAGCTATCTAACAGAACGGTTGTCAATGTGTGCACTCAACTTCCAGAGTTAAACCCGTGTGTGGATTCAGCATTCTGCAGAGACTTTCTCTGCAGAGTCCCAAAACAGGCGTTTTCAGCCCATTACCGGCATATGGAAGAAACAGCAGTAAGCACAGGGAAATATCTGCTTCTAAATCCAAAACGCAGCTATCTAACAGAACGGTTGTCAATGTGTGCACTCAACTTCCAGAGTTAAACCCGTGTGTGGATTCAGCATTCTGCAGAGACTTTCTCTGCAGAGTCCCAAAACAGGCGTTTTCAGCCCATTACCGGCATATGGAAGAAACAGCAGTAAGCACAGGGAAATATCTGCTTCTAAATCCAAAACGCAGCTATCTAACAGAACGGTTGTCAATGTGTGCACTCAACTTCCAGAGTTAAACCCGTGTGTGGATTCAGCAGTCTGCAGAGACTTTCTCTGCAGAGTCCCAAAACAGGCGTTTTCAGCCCGTTACCGGCATATGGAAGAAACAGCAGTAAGCACAGGGAAATATCTGCTTCTAAATCCAAAACGCAGCTATCTAACAGAACGGTTGTCAATGTGTGCACTCAACTTGCAGAGATAAAGCCGTGTGTGGATTCAGCAGTCTGCAGAGACTTTCTCTGCAGAGTCCCAAAACAGGCGTTTTCAGCCCATTACCGGCATATGGAAGAAACAGCAGTAAGCACAGGGAAATATCTGCTTCTAAATCCAAAACGCAGCTATCTAACAGAACGGTTGTCAATGTGTGCACTCAACTTCCAGAGTTAAACCCGTGTGTGGATTCAGCAGTCTGCAGAGACTTTCTCTGCAGAGTCCCAAAACAGGCGATTTCAGCCCATTACCGGCATATGGAAGAAACAGCAGTAAGCACAGGGAAATATCTGCTTCTAAATCCAAAACGCAGCTATCTAACAGAACGGTTGTCAATGTGTGCACTCAACTTCCAGAGTTAAACCCGTGTGTGGATTCAGCAGTCTGCAGAGACTTTCTCTGCAGAGTCCCAAAACAGGCGTTTTCAGCCCATTACCGGCATATGGAAGAAACAGCAGTAAGCACAGGGAAATATCTGCTTCTAAATCCAAAACGCAGCTATCTAACAGAACGGTTGTCAATGTGTGCACTCAACTTCCAGAGTTAAACCCGTGTGTGGATTCAGCAGTCTGCAGAGACTTTCTCTGCAGAGTCCCAAAACAGGCGTTTTCAGCCCATTACCGGCATATGGAAGAAACAGTAGTAAGCACAGGGAAATATCTGCTTCTAAATCCAAAACGCAGCTATCTAACAGAACGGTTGTCAATGTGTGCACTCAACTTCCAGAGTTAAACCCGTGTGTGGATTCAGCAGTCTGCAAACACTTTCTCTGCAGAGTCCCAAAACAGGCGTTTTCAGCCCATTACCGGCATATGGAAGAAACAGCAGTAAGCACAGGGAAATATCTGCTTCTAAATCCAAAACGCAGCTATCTAACAGAACGGTTGTCAATGTGTGCACTCAACTTCCAGAGTTAAACCCGTGTGTGGATTCAGCAGTCTGCAGAGACTTTCTCTGCAGAGTCCCAAAACAGGCGTTTTCAGCCCATTACCGGCATATGGAAGAAACAGCAGTAAGCACAGGGAAATATCTGCTTCTAAATCCAAAACGCAGCTATCTAACAGAACGGTTGTCAATGTGTGCACTCAACTTCCAGAGTTAAACCCGTGTGTGGATTCAGCAGTCTGCAGAGACTTTCTCTGCAGAGTCCCAAAACAGGCGTTTTCAGCCCATTACCGGCATAGGGAAGAAACAGCAGTAAGCACAGGGAAATATCTGCTTCTAAATCCAAAACGCAGCTATCTAACAGAACGGTTGTCAATGTGTGCACTCAACTTCCAGAGTTAAACCCGTGTGTGGATTCAGCAGTCTGCAAACACTTTCTCTGCAGAGTCCGAAAACAGGCGTTTTCAGCCCAATACCGGCATTTGGAAGAAACGGCAGTAGGCACAGGGAAATATCTGCTTCTAAATCCAAAACGCAGCTATCTAACAGAACGGTTGTCAATGTGTGCACTCAACTTCCAGAGTTAAACCCGTGTGTGGATTCAGCAGTCTGCAAACACTTTCTCTGCAGAGTCCGAAAACAGGCGTTTTCAGCCCATTACCGTCATATGGAAGAAACAGCAGTAAACACAGGGAAATATCTGCTTCTAAATCCAAAACGCAGCTATCTAACAGAACGGTTGTCAATGTGTGCACTCAACTTCCAGAGTTAAACCCGTGTGTGGATTCAGCAGTCTGCAGAGACTTTCTCTGCAGAGTCCCAAAACAGGCGTTTTCAGCCCATTACCGGCATATGGAAGAAACAGCAGTAAGCACAGGGAAATATCTGCTTCTAAATCCAAAACGCAGCTATCTAACAGAACGGTTGTCAATGTGTGCACTCAACTTCCAGAGTTAAACCCGTGTGTGGATTCAGCAGTCTGCAAACACTTTCTGTGCAGAGTCTGAAAACAGGCCTTTCCGGCCCGGTACCGGCATATATAAGAAAGAGCATTAAGACTGCGTCTAAAACTCAGAAGAAACGTTTCTTTCAACCTGCTCGGCCGTGTGTTCTTTGACCTAAGGGAGTTTAATCTATGTTTAGATTCAGCGAGATAGAAACACGTTTATTCTAGGAGCTGTCTTTGGATATTCCGGATTGAATGGGAGTATATGCTGTAAAGAGAAATATCTGTTTCTAAAACCAAAATGGATCTATCTAGCAGAGTGGTTGTGAATGTGTGCCTTTGGCTTAAAGAGGTAAACTGCTCTTCTCATGCAGCACTTTAGAAACCCTTTATATGCAAATTCTCATACAGGCCTTTCCAGCAAAACACCAGCCTAAAGGAAATAGCAGTAAGACTGCATCTTTAACATGGACGAAACTGTTTTCAAACTGCTCTGCTGTGTGTTCATTCATATAAGAGACTTGAATATATGTTCAGATTCAGCTAATTAGCAACACGTTTCTTCCAGGAGCTGTGTTTGCCTATTCCAGAGTATACTGGAGTATAAGATGTAAAGACAAATGTCTCGTTCCAAAAGAAAAACGGATGATCTAATGGAATGGTTGTCAATGTGTGCATTCAACTTACTGAGCTAAACTGCTGTTTGTATGCAGCAGTTTAGAAAACATTTCTGTGTAGATTCTCAAATAGACATTTCCAGCAAAATACCGGCCTATAAGAAATAGCAGTAAGACTGCGTCTAAAACTCAGAGGGAACGTTTCTTTCAAACTGCTCTGCAGTGTGTTCGTTCACCAAAGGTCGTTGAATCTATGTTTGGATTCAGCGAGTTTGAAACACGTTTATTCTAGGAGCTGCATTTCGATATTCCAGAGTGTATGGGAGTAAATGCTGTAAAGAGAAATATCTGTTTCTAAAACCAAAACGGAGCTATCTAACAGAATGGTTGTGAATGTGTGCATTCAACTTAAAGGGTTAATCTGCTCTTCTTAGGCAGCAGTTTAGAAACCCTTTATATGCAAATTCTAAAATCAACATTTGCAGCAAAACACCAGCCTAAAAGAAGTAGCAGTAAGACTGCATCTATAACATAGAAGAAACGTTTTCTTCAAAATGCTCTGCTCTGTGTTCATTCAACTAAGAGTCTTGAGTATATGTTCAGATTCAGCGAGTAAGAAACACGTTTCTTCCAGGAGCTGCATTTGCATATTCCAGAGTGTACTGGAGTATAAGGTTTAAAGTGAAATATCTGGTTCTAAAACAAACACGGAGCCATCTAACAGAATGGTTGTCACTGTGTGCATTCAGCTTATTGAGATAAACTGTTGTTTCTATGCAGCAGTTTAGAAAAGATTTTTGTGCAGATTCTAAAACAGACATTCCCAGCAAAATACCGGCCTCTAAGAAATAGCAATAAGACTGCGTCTAAAACTCAAATAAAACGTTTCTTTCAAACTGCTGTGCTGTGTGTTCGTTCACCTAAGGGAGTTGAATCTATGTTTAGATTCAGCGACTTAGAAACACGTCTATTCTGGGAGCTGCGTTTGGCTATTCCAGAATGAATGGGAGTATATGCTGTAACTAGAAACACAGGCTTCTAAAACCAAAACGGAGCTAGCTAACAGAATGATTGTGAATGAGGGCATTCAACTTAACGAATTAAACTGCTCCACTTATGCAGCAGTTTACAAACCATTTGTATGGAAATTCCAAAACCAACATTTCCAGGAAAACACCAGCCTAAAAGCAATAGCAGTAACAGTGCATCTATAACATGGAAGAAATGTTTTTTTCAAACTCCTCTGCCGCGTGTTCATTCACCTAAGAGACTTCAATATATGCTCAGATTCAGCGAGTTACAAACACGTTTCTTCCAGGAGCTGCGTTTGCATATATCAGAGTGTACTGGGGTACAAGATGTAAAGGGAAATATCTGATTATACGTAGAAACCCGTTTCTTTTAGGAGCTGCGTTTGGATATTCCAGAGTGAATGAGAGTATATGCTGTAAAGAGAAATAACTTCTTCTAAAACCAAAAGGCAGCTATGTAACTGAATGGTTGTCAATGCGTGCATTCACCTTCCAGAGATGAACTCGTGTGTGGATTCAGCAGTCTGCAAACACTTTCTGTGCAGAGTCCCAAAACAGGCGTTTTCAGCCCAATACCGGCATATGGAAGAAACAGCAGTAAGCACAGGGAAATATCTGCTTCTAAATCCAAAACGCAGCTATCTAACAGAACGGTTGTCAATGTGTGCACTCAACTTCCAGAGTTAAACCCGTGTGTGGATTCAGCATTCTGCAGAGACTTTCTCTGCAGAGTCCCAAAACAGGCGTTTTCAGCCCATTACCGGCATATGGAAGAAACAGCAGTAAGCACAGGGAAATATCTGCTTCTAAATCCAAAACGCAGCTATCTAACAGAACGGTTGTCAATGTGTGCACTCAACTTCCAGAGTTAAACCCGTGTGTGGATTCAGCAGTCTGCAAACACTTTCTCTGCAGAGTCCCAAAACAGGCGTTTTCAGCCCATTACCGGCATATGGAAGAAACAGCAGTAAGCACAGGGAAATATCTGCTTCTAAATCCAAAACGCAGCTATCTAACAGAACGGTTGTCAATGTGTGCACTCAACTTCCAGAGTTAAACCCGTGTGTGGATTCAGCAGTCTGCAGAGACTTTCTCTGCAGAGTCCCAAAACAGGCGTTTTCAGCCCATTACCGGCATATGGAAGAAACAGCAGTAAGCACAGGGAAATATCTGCTTCTAAATCCAAAACGCAGCTATCTAACAGAACGGTTGTCAATGTGTGCACTCAACTTCCAGAGTTAAACCCGTGTGTGGATTCAGCAGTCTGCAGAGACTTTCTCTGCAGAGTCCCAAAACAGGCGTTTTCAGCCCATTACCGGCATATGGAAGAAACAGCAGTAAGCACAGGGAAATATCTGCTTCTAAATCCAAAACGCAGCTATCTAACAGAACGGTTGTCAATGTGTGCACTCAACTTCCAGAGTTAAACCCGTGTGTGGATTCAGCAGTCTGCAGAGACTTTCTCTGCAGAGTCCCAAAACAGGCGTTTTCAGCCCATTACCGGCATATGGAAGAAACAGCAGTAAGCACAGGGAAATATCTGCTTCTAAATCCAAAACGCAGCTATCTAACAGAACGGTTGTCAATGTGTGCACTCAACTTCCAGAGTTAAACCCGTGTGTGGATTCAGCAGTCTGCAGAGACTTTCTCTGCAGAGTCCCAAAACAGGCGTTTTCAGCCCATTACCGGCATATGGAAGAAACAGCAGTAAGCACAGGGAAATATCTGCTTCTAAATCCAAAACGCAGCTATCTAACAGAACGGTTGTCAACGTGTGCACTCAACTTCCAGAGTTAAACCCGTGTGTGGATTCAGCAGTCTGCAGAGACTTTCTCTGCAGAGTCCCAAAACAGGCGTTTTCAGCCCATTACCGGCATATGGAAGAAACAGCAGTAAGCACAGGGAAATATCTGCTTCTAAATCCAAAACGCAGCTATCTAACAGAACGGTTGTCAATGTGTGCACTCAACTTCCAGAGTTAAACCCGTGTGTGGATACAGCAGTCTGCAGAGTCCCAAAACAGGCGTTTTCAGCCCATTACCGGCATATGGAAGAAACAGCAGTAAGCACAGGGAAATATCTGCTTCTAAATCCAAAACGCAGCTATCTAACAGAACGGTTGTCAATGTGTGCACTCAACTTCCAGAGTTAAACCCGTGTGTGGATTCAGCAGTCTGCAGAGACTTTCTCTGCAGAGTCCCAAAACAGGCGTTTTCAGCCCATTACCGGCATATGGAAGAAACAGCAGTAAGCACAGGGAAATATCTGCTTCTAAATCCAAAACGCAGCTATCTAACAGAACGGTTGTCAATGTGTGCACTCAACTTCCAGAGTTAAACCCGTGTGTGGATTCAGCAGTCTGCAGAGACTTTCTCTGCAGAGTCCCAAAACAGGCGTTTTCAGCCCATTACCGGCATATGGAAGAAACAGCAGTAAGCACAGGGAAATATCTGCTTCTAAATCCAAAACGCAGCTATCTAACAGAACGGTTGTCAACGTGTGCACTCAACTTCCAGAGTTAAACCCGTGTGTGGATTCAGCAGTCTGCAGAGACTTTCTCTGCAGAGTCCCAAAACAGGCGTTTTCAGCCCATTACCGGCATATGGAAGAAACAGCAGTAAGCACAGGGAAATATCTGCTTCTAAATCCAAAACGCAGCTATCTAACAGAACGGTTGTCAACGTGTGCACTCAACTTCCAGAGTTAAACCCGTGTGTGGATTCAGCAGTCTGCAGAGACTTTCTCTGCAGAGTCCCAAAACAGGCGTTTTCAGCCCATTACCGGCATATGGAAGAAACAGCAGTAAGCACAGGGAAATATCTGCTTCTAAATCCAAAACGCAGCTATCTAACAGAACGGTTGTCAATGTGTGCACTCAACTTCCAGAGTTAAACCCGTGTGTGGATTCAGCAGTCTGCAGAGACTTTCTCTGCAGAGTCCCAAAACAGGCGTTTTCAGCCCATTACCGGCATATGGAAGAAACAGCAGTAAGCACAGGGAAATATCTGCTTCTAAATCCAAAACGCAGCTATCTAACAGAACGGTTGTCAATGTGTGCACTCAACTTCCAGAGTTAAACCCGTGTGTGGATTCAGCAGTCTGCAGAGACTTTCTCTGCAGAGTCCCAAAACAGGCGTTTTCAGCCCATTACCGGCATATGGAAGAAACAGCAGTAAGCACAGGGAAATATCTGCTTCTAAATCCAAAACGCAGCTATCTAACAGAACGGTTGTCAATGTGTGCACTCAACTTCCAGAGTTAAACCCGTGTGTGGATTCAGCAGTCTGCAGAGACTTTCTCTGCAGAGTCCCAAAACAGGCGTTTTCAGCCCATTACCGGCATATGGAAGAAACAGCAGTAAGCACAGGGAAATATCTGCTTCTAAATCCAAAACGCAGCTATCTAACAGAACGGTTGTCAATGTGTGCACTCAACTTCCAGAGTTAAACCCGTGTGTGGATTCAGCAGTCTGCAGAGACTTTCTCTGCAGAGTCCCAAAACAGGCGTTTTCAGCCCATTACCGGCATAGGGAAGAAACAGCAGTAAGCACAGGGAAATATCTGCTTCTAAATCCAAAACGCAGCTATCTAACAGAACGGTTGTCAATGTGTGCACTCAACTTCCAGAGTTAAACCCGTGTGTGGATTCAGCAGTCTGCAAACACTTTCTCTGCAGAGTCCGAAAACAGGCGTTTTCAGCCCAATACCGGCATTTGGAAGAAACGGCAGTAGGCACAGGGAAATATCTGCTTCTAAATCCAAAACGCAGCTATCTAACAGAACGGTTGTCAATGTGTGCACTCAACTTCCAGAGTTAAACCCGTGTGTGGATTCAGCAGTCTGCAAACACTTTCTCTGCAGAGTCCCAAAACAGGCGTTTTCAGCCCATTACCGGCATATGGAAGAAACAGCAGTAAACACAGGGAAATATCTGCTTCTAAATCCAAAACGCAGCTATCTAACAGAACGGTTGTCAATGTGTGCACTCAACTTCCAGAGTTAAACCCGTGTGTGGATTCAGCAGTCTGCAGAGACTTTCTCTGCAGAGTCCCAAAACAGGCGTTTTCAGCCCATTACCGGCATATGGAAGAAACAGCAGTAAGCACAGGGAAATATCTGCTTCTAAATCCAAAACGCAGCTATCTAACAGAACGGTTGTCAATGTGTGCACTCAACTTCCAGAGTTAAACCCGTGTGTGGATTCAGCAGTCTGCAAACACTTTCTGTGCAGAGTCTGAAAACAGGCCTTTCCGGCCCGGTACCGTCATATATAAGAAAGAGCATTAAGACTGCGTCTAAAACTCAGAAGAAACGTTTCTTTCAACCTGCTCGGCCGTGTGTTCTTTGACCTAAGGGAGTTTAATCTATGTTTAGATTCAGCGAGATAGAAACACGTTTATTCTAGGAGCTGTCTTTGGATATTCCGGAATGAATGGGAGTATATGCTGTAAAGAGAAATATCTGTTTCTAAAACCAAAATGGATCTATCTAGCAGAGTGGTTGTGAATGTGTGCCTTTGGCTTAAAGAGGTAAACTGCTCTTCTCATGCAGCACTTTAGAAACCCTTTATATGCAAATTCTCATACAGGCCTTTCCAGCAAAACACCAGCCTAAAGGAAATAGCAGTAAGACTGCATCTTTAACATGGACGAAACTGTTTTCAAACTGCTCTGCTGTGTGTTCATTCATATAAGAGACTTGAATATATGTTCAGATTCAGCTAATTAGCAACACGTTTCTTCCAGGAGCTGTGTTTGCCTATTCCAGAGTATACTGGAGTATAAGATGTAAAGACAAATGTCTCGTTCCAAAAGAAAAACGGATGATCTAATGGAATGGTTGTCAATGTGTGCATTCAACTTACTGAGCTAAACTGCTGTTTGTATGCAGCAGTTTAGAAAACATTTCTGTGTAGATTCTCAAATAGACATTTCCAGCAAAATACCGGCCTATAAGAAATAGCAGTAAGACTGCGTCTAAAACTCAGAGGGAACGTTTCTTTCAAACTGCTCTGCAGTGTGTTCGTTCACCAAAGGTCGTTGAATCTATGTTTGGATTCAGCGAGTTTGAAACACGTTTATTCTAGGAGCTGCATTTCGATATTCCAGAGTGTATGGGAGTAAATGCTGTAAAGAGAAATATCTGTTTCTAAAACCAAAACGGAGCTATCTAACAGAATGGTTGTGAATGTGTGCATTCAACTTAAAGGGTTAATCTGCTCTTCTTAGGCAGCAGTTTAGAAACCCTTTATATGCAAATTCTAAAATCAACATTTGCAGCAAAACACCAGCCTAAAAGAAGTAGCAGTAAGACTGCATCTATAACATAGAAGAAACGTTTTCTTCAAAATGCTCTGCTCTGTGTTCATTCAACTAAGAGTCTTGAGTATATGTTCAGATTCGGCGAGTAAGAAACACGTTTCTTCCAGGAGCTGCATTTGCATATTCCAGAGTGTACTGGAGTATAAGGTTTAAAGTGAAATATCTGGTTCTAAAACAAACACGGAGCCATCTAACAGAATGGTTGTCACTGTGTGCATTCAGCTTATTGAGATAAACTGTTGTTTCTATGCAGCAGTTTAGAAAAGATTTTTGTGCAGATTCTAAAACAGACATTCCCAGCAAAATACCGGCCTCTAAGAAATAGCAATAAGACTGCGTCTAAAACTCAAATAAAACGTTTCTTTCAAACTGCTGTGCTGTGTGTTCGTTCACCTAAGGGAGTTGAATCTATGTTTAGATTCAGCGACTTAGAAACACGTCTATTCTGGGAGCTGCGTTTGGCTATTCCAGAATGAATGGGAGTATATGCTGTAACTAGAAACACAGGCTTCTAAAACCAAAACGGAGCTAGCTAACAGAATGATTGTGAATGAGGGCATTCAACTTAACGAATTAAACTGCTCCACTTATGCAGCAGTTTACAAACCATTAGTATGGAAATTCCAAAACCAACATTTCCAGGAAAACACCAGCCTAAAAGCAATAGCAGTAACAGTGCATCTATAACATGGAAGAAATGTTTTTTTCAAACTCCTCTGCCGCGTGTTCATTCACCTAAGAGACTTCAATATATGCTCAGATTCAGCGAGTTACAAACACGTTTCTTCCAGGAGCTGCGTTTGCATATATCAGAGTGTACTGGGGTACAAGATGTAAAGGGAAATATCTGATTATACGTAGAAACCCGTTTCTTTTAGGAGCTGCGTTTGGATATTCCAGAGTGAATGAGAGTATATGCTGTAAAGAGAAATAACTTCTTCTAAAACCAAAAGGCAGCTATGTAACTGAATGGTTGTCAATGCGTGCATTCACCTTCCAGAGATGAACTCGTGTGTGGATTCAGCAGTCTGCAAACACTTTCTGTGCAGAGTCCCAAAACAGGCGTTTTCAGCCCAATACCGGCATATGGAAGAAACAGCAGTAAGCACAGGGAAATATCTGCTTCTAAATCCAAAACGCAGCTATCTAACAGAACGGTTGTCAATGTGTGCACTCAACTTCCAGAGTTAAACCCGTGTGTGGATTCAGCAGTCTGCAAACACTTTCTCTGCAGAGTCCCAAAACAGGCGTTTTCAGCCCATTACCGGCATATGGAAGAAACAGCAGTAAGCACAGGGAAATATCTGCTTCTAAATCCAAAACGCAGCTATCTAACAGAACGGTTGTCAATGTGTGCACTCAACTTCCAGAGTTAAACCCGTGTGTGGATTCAGCAGTCTGCAGAGTCTTTCTCTGCAGAGTCCCAAAACAGGCGTGTTCAGCCCATTACCGGCATATGGAAGAAACAGCAGTAAGCACAGGGAAATATCTGCTTCTAAATCCAAAACGCAGCTATCTAACAGAACGGTTGTCAATGTGTGCACTCAAGTTCCAGAGTTAAACCCGTGTGTGGATTCAGCAGTCTGCAAACACTTTCTCTGCAGAGTCCCAAGACAGGCGTTTTCAGCCCATTACAGGCATATGGAAGAAACAGCAGTAAGCACAGGGAAATATCTGCTTCTAAATCCAAAACGCAGCTATCTAACAGAACGGTTGTCAATGTGTGCACTCAACTTCCAGAGTTAAACCCGTGTGTGGATTCAGCATTCTGCAGAGACTTTCTCTGCAGAGTCCCAAAACAGGCGTTTTCAGCCCATTACCGGCATATGGAAGAAACAGCAGTAAGCACAGGGAAATATCTGCTTCTAAATCCAAAACGCAGCTATCTAACAGAACGGTTGTCAATGTGTGCACTCAACTTCCAGAGTTAAACCCGTGTGTGGATTCAGCATTCTGCAGAGACTTTCTCTGCAGAGTCCCAAAACAGGCGTTTTCAGCCCATTACCGGCATATGGAAGAAACAGCAGTAAGCACAGGGAAATATCTGCTTCTAAATCCAAAACGCAGCTATCTAACAGAACGGTTGTCAATGTGTGCACTCAACTTCCAGAGTTAAACCCGTGTGTGGATTCAGCAGTCTGCAGAGACTTTCTCTGCAGAGTCCCAAAACAGGCGTTTTCAGCCCGTTACCGGCATATGGAAGAAACAGCAGTAAGCACAGGGAAATATCTGCTTCTAAATCCAAAACGCAGCTATCTAACAGAACGGTTGTCAATGTGTGCACTCAACTTGCAGAGATAAAGCCGTGTGTGGATTCAGCAGTCTGCAGAGACTTTCTCTGCAGAGTCCCAAAACAGGCGTTTTCAGCCCATTACCGGCATATGGAAGAAACAGCAGTAAGCACAGGGAAATATCTGCTTCTAAATCCAAAACGCAGCTATCTAACAGAACGGTTGTCAATGTGTGCACTCAACTTCCAGAGTTAAACCCGTGTGTGGATTCAGCAGTCTGCAGAGACTTTCTCTGCAGAGTCCCAAAACAGGCGATTTCAGCCCATTACCGGCATATGGAAGAAACAGCAGTAAGCACAGGGAAATATCTGCTTCTAAATCCAAAACGCAGCTATCTAACAGAACGGTTGTCAATGTGTGCACTCAACTTCCAGAGTTAAAC
Organism: Aotus nancymaae; assembly: GCF_030222135.1. Taxonomy (NCBI): domain Eukaryota; kingdom Metazoa; phylum Chordata; class Mammalia; order Primates; family Aotidae; genus Aotus; species Aotus nancymaae. Next base: position 82,154 of record NW_026989413.1, read on the forward strand.
CCGTGTGTGGATTCAGCAGTCTGCAGAGACTTTCTCTGCAGAGTCCCAAAACAGGCGTTTTCAGCCCATTACCGGCATATGGAAGAAACAGCAGTAAGCACAGGGAAATATCTGCTTCTAAATCCAAAACGCAGCTATCTAACAGAACGGTTGTCAATGTGTGCACTCAACTTCCAGAGTTAAACCCGTGTGTGGATTCAGCAGTCTGCAGAGACTTTCTCTGCAGAGTCCCAAAACAGGCGTTTTCAGCCCATTACCGGCATATGGAAGAAACAGTAGTAAGCACAGGGAAATATCTGCTTCTAAATCCAAAACGCAGCTATCTAACAGAACGGTTGTCAATGTGTGCACTCAACTTCCAGAGTTAAACCCGTGTGTGGATTCAGCAGTCTGCAAACACTTTCTCTGCAGAGTCCCAAAACAGGCGTTTTCAGCCCATTACCGGCATATGGAAGAAACAGCAGTAAGCACAGGGAAATATCTGCTTCTAAATCCAAAACGCAGCTATCTAACAGAACGGTTGTCAATGTGTGCACTCAACTTCCAGAGTTAAACCCGTGTGTGGATTCAGCAGTCTGCAGAGACTTTCTCTGCAGAGTCCCAAAACAGGCGTTTTCAGCCCATTACCGGCATATGGAAGAAACAGCAGTAAGCACAGGGAAATATCTGCTTCTAAATCCAAAACGCAGCTATCTAACAGAACGGTTGTCAATGTGTGCACTCAACTTCCAGAGTTAAACCCGTGTGTGGATTCAGCAGTCTGCAGAGACTTTCTCTGCAGAGTCCCAAAACAGGCGTTTTCAGCCCATTACCGGCATAGGGAAGAAACAGCAGTAAGCACAGGGAAATATCTGCTTCTAAATCCAAAACGCAGCTATCTAACAGAACGGTTGTCAATGTGTGCACTCAACTTCCAGAGTTAAACCCGTGTGTGGATTCAGCAGTCTGCAAACACTTTCTCTGCAGAGTCCGAAAACAGGCGTTTTCAGCCCAATACCGGCATTTGGAAGAAACGGCAGTAGGCACAGGGAAATATCTGCTTCTAAATCCAAAACGCAGCTATCTAACAGAACGGTTGTCAATGTGTGCACTCAACTTCCAGAGTTAAACCCGTGTGTGGATTCAGCAGTCTGCAAACACTTTCTCTGCAGAGTCCGAAAACAGGCGTTTTCAGCCCATTACCGGCATATGGAAGAAACAGCAGTAAACACAGGGAAATATCTGCTTCTAAATCCAAAACGCAGCTATCTAACAGAACGGTTGTCAATGTGTGCACTCAACTTCCAGAGTTAAACCCGTGTGTGGATTCAGCAGTCTGCAGAGACTTTCTCTGCAGAGTCCCAAAACAGGCGTTTTCAGCCCATTACCGGCATATGGAAGAAACAGCAGTAAGCACAGGGAAATATCTGCTTCTAAATCCAAAACGCAGCTATCTAACAGAACGGTTGTCAATGTGTGCACTCAACTTCCAGAGTTAAACCCGTGTGTGGATTCAGCAGTCTGCAAACACTTTCTGTGCAGAGTCTGAAAACAGGCCTTTCCGGCCCGGTACCGGCATATATAAGAAAGAGCATTAAGACTGCGTCTAAAACTCAGAAGAAACGTTTCTTTCAACCTGCTCGGCCGTGTGTTCTTTGACCTAAGGGAGTTTAATCTATGTTTAGATTCAGCGAGATAGAAACACGTTTATTCTAGGAGCTGTCTTTGGATATTCCGTAATGAATGGGAGTATATGCTGTAAAGAGAAATATCTGTTTCTAAAACCAAAATGGATCTATCTAGCAGAGTGGTTGTGAATGTGTGCCTTTGGCTTAAAGAGGTAAACTGCTCTTCTCATGCAGCACTTTAGAAACCCTTTATATGCAAATTCTCATACAGGCCTTTCCAGCAAAACACCAGCCTAAAGGAAATAGCAGTAAGACTGCATCTTTAACATGGACGAAACTGTTTTCAAACTGCTCTGCTGTGTGTTCATTCATATAAGAGACTTGAATATATGTTCAGATTCAGCTAATTAGCAACACGTTTCTTCCAGGAGCTGTGTTTGCCTATTCCAGAGTATACTGGAGTATAAGATGTAAAGACAAATGTCTCGTTCCAAAAGAAAAACGGATGATCTAATGGAATGGTTGTCAATGTGTGCATTCAACTTACTGAGCTAAACTGCTGTTTGTATGCAGCAGTTTAGAAAACATTTCTGTGTAGATTCTCAAATAGACATTTCCAGCAAAATACCGGCCTATAAGAAATAGCAGTAAGACTGCGTCTAAAACTCAGAGGGAACGTTTCTTTCAAACTGCTCTGCAGTGTGTTCGTTCACCAAAGGTCGTTGAATCTATGTTTGGATTCAGCGAGTTTGAAACACGTTTATTCTAGGAGCTGCATTTCGATATTCCAGAGTGTATGGGAGTAAATGCTGTAAAGAGAAATATCTGTTTCTAAAACCAAAACGGAGCTATCTAACAGAATGGTTGTGAATGTGTGCATTCAACTTAAAGGGTTAATCTGCTCTTCTTAGGCAGCAGTTTAGAAACCCTTTATATGCAAATTCTAAAATCAACATTTGCAGCAAAACACCAGCCTAAAAGAAGTAGCAGTAAGACTGCATCTATAACATAGAAGAAACGTTTTCTTCAAAATGCTCTGCTCTGTGTTCATTCAACTAAGAGTCTTGAGTATATGTTCAGATTCAGCGAGTAAGAAACACGTTTCTTCCAGGAGCTGCATTTGCATATTCCAGAGTGTACTGGAGTATAAGGTTTAAAGTGAAATATCTGGTTCTAAAACAAACACGGAGCCATCTAACAGAATGGTTGTCACTGTGTGCATTCAGCTTATTGAGATAAACTGTTGTTTCTATGCAGCAGTTTAGAAAAGATTTTTGTGCAGATTCTAAAACAGACATTCCCAGCAAAATACCGGCCTCTAAGAAATAGCAATAAGACTGCGTCTAAAACTCAAATAAAACGTTTCTTTCAAACTGCTGTGCTGTGTGTTCGTTCACCTAAGGGAGTTGAATCTATGTTTAGATTCAGCGACTTAGAAACACGTCTATTCTGGGAGCTGCGTTTGGCTATTCCAGAATGAATGGGAGTATATGCTGTAACTAGAAACACAGGCTTCTAAAACCAAAACGGAGCTAGCTAACAGAATGATTGTGAATGAGGGCATTCAACTTAACGAATTAAACTGCTCCACTTATGCAGCAGTTTACAAACCATTTGTATGGAAATTCCAAAACCAACATTTCCAGGAAAACACCAGCCTAAAAGCAATAGCAGTAACAGTGCATCTATAACATGGAAGAAATGT